>NW_007256091.1:2215-31034 GCF_000164805.1 Carlito syrichta
CTGTACAAAACCCGAAACCCACAGGACTTAAGAGAGAAGATAGACAAATGGGACCTTATTAAACTGACAAGCTTCTGCAAAGCCAAAGAAACCATCAAGAGAGCAGGAAGACAGCCTACAGACTGGGAAAAAGTCTTTGCCAACTCTAGGTCTGACAAAGGCTTAACATCCTGGATCTACAAGGAACTGAAACGTACTGAAAAGAAGAAAACAAACAACTCCATTATAAAATGGGCAAAAGATATGAACAGACACTTCACAAAAGAAGACATTCGAGAAGCCAACAAACACATGAAGAAATGCTCAACCTCACTAATCATCAGGGAGATGCAAATCAAAACCACACTGAGATACCACCTAACTCCAGTCAGAATGGCAATTATCAACAACTCAAAAAATAACAGCTGCTGGAGAGGGTGTGGTGAAAAGGGAATACTTCTACACTGTTGGTGGGAGTGTAAACTAGTGCAACCTCTGTGGAAAGCAGTGTGGCAATTCCTAAAAGTTCTAAAAATTGACCTTCCATATGACCCTGCAATCCCCCTACTGGGAATATACCCTGAAGAACACAAATCACTCTATAAAAAAGATACCTGCACATATATGTTTATCGCAACGTTGTTCACAATAGCAAGAACCTGGAAACAACCATGCTGCCCGTCAAAAGAGGACTGGATTAAAAAACTGTGGTACATATACACGATGGAACACTATGCAGCCATAAAAAAGAACAAAATCATGAATTTCGCTGCAACCTGGATGGAACTAGAGTCTATAATACTGAGTGACCTCTCACAGAAACAAAGATCCGAATATCACATGTTCTCACTCATATAATGGACCTTGAACATCCATTGCAATACTATAAGAAAATGACAGACGGTACTGGGAAACTATGGGGGGGAGGGGGATGGAATTAACAGTAGCAAATATCTGTCGGGGGATGGGAAAACACCTCTTATCAACAGGGTGCCTGAATGAAATGTAATTGTACACCTAACCTTAACTGTACCCCACAAAACCATAATAAAAAATACTGATTAATGAAAAAAAAAATACTATGCACATGGCAACAACACTAGATACTAAGTTTATGAAATAATGTTATCTGCATATTTGGTTTCAACAATAAAAGGTAAAATAACTTACTCTAATTTCAATATGCAATACAATTGTACAATAACTTAGTAATACTGATTGTCATAGATGTGAGCATCCAATTTTTCCTCGTTCATCATCTAGTGTGTCCTGTCTACCTGAGGGAATCTTGTCTATTCCATCTTAAATATTCTAGGCAGATTTTTGGGTTCTGTGACTATCTAGGTTTTTCTGGTCTATAGTTGCAATTCTTTTCCTTTCTATTTTTATTTTAGATTCTGTGAATACACATGCATGCTTGTCACATGGACATATTGTGCAGTGGTTGGCACTGGGTCTCAAATGGCCCATTTCCCAGAGAGTGAACATTGTACTCAATAGGTTATTTCTGAACTCTAATGCCCGTCTCTGCCTCCTCCATTATTCGTGTCCCCCATGTCTTTTATTCCCATCTTTGTTGTCATTTAGCTCCCACATGTGAGAACATGCAGTGCTAGGTTTTCTGTTTCTGAATCAGTTCACTGAGGATGATGATCTGCAGCTCCATCCATGTTGCTCAAAGGACATGATTTCATTCTTTGTTATGGCTCCATAGTATTCTATGGTGTATATACACCCCATTTTCTTTATCCAGTCAATTGTTGGTGGGCACCAACAGATGAGGGACTGCTTTGTGCAAAGTTCTGAGCTTTACATACACAACCGTTCATGGGAACTATGCTGCATAAAGGTTGGCTCCATGATTTTGTTATTGTGAATACAGCTTCAATGTACATATGAGTATGGGTATATTTTTATGTACTAATTTATTTTCCTTTGAGTAGATGCTCAGTAGTGGGATTGGTGCTGGGTTGCAGTTCTAAGATTCTCCCAATTAATGGGATCCTTAGGCCTCGAGAACACTGGGGGCACAAGAATCTGTCCTTTGCCTGTTCACTCCTTGAGACTGAGCCGGTTTTCTAGCAAGAGTTAAGTCTTGTTTTTTCCCTCAAGTAATTCCTGCTCTTACTCATCCTTAAGCAGAATATGAGAAGAGTCACCTCTCTGTTAAGAAAAAAAAAAAGGAGGGTTGGCCGAGCAAAGAGTCTATCAAAGTGATAGACATTTGTGTTATTATAAAGTTTCAATGTGCTTTCATGCATAGTCATTATAAACCATTTTGTAGGAAAATAAAGCAAAGCTTTAAAAAGCACTCTTGCTTCTTCTCCATACCTGTTAATTGTATTGTAAATATTAGTGAACTCAACCTTTTTTATTTTATGCTTTAATTAAGAAGACAAGTTATATATAAATAAATAAATACATGCAAAACAATACAAAGTACAATAGTTAAATGTGTCATAGATAGGAGTTGACAGTTATTTATAAAGCCCATTGAACTATTTCTACAATCCTAACTTCTCTTAGCATGATTACCATTTTTAAAAACATATTTGGTATCTATGTGTAATAATTGATTATTTCCTACAATCAATATTGTTCCAAGATGATAGAAAATTTTGTTTATTTTATTCACTTACCTGGTAATAATATGTACTCAAGAAATATTTGTTGAATGAATTAAAGAAGGGAAATATGAGTGTGGTCTAGAATAGCAAAAAAGAATATTATTATGAAGGCAACATTTGAGGAAGAAAGGGAGAAAATGGTTTGTTGTAACTGTAGAGATATTTGAAGAGTAAAAGTAGGAAGGCAGTAATACTACTGGTGTGTCCAGAAGACCATGAGGAGATCAGCCTGACTGGAGATGAGATTTTCAGTAGCAAACATAAGGAGGTGGAGTAAAGAATTAATGTGGAGCCAGATTACTAAGGATTTTAAAGTTAATTTAAATAATTTGATTATCCTTATTCTGTTGAATTAAGAGTAGAACTAACATAAGGGCCAACAGAAACACGTCTCCCAGTTTTAGTAAAATAATTACTGAATATATTATATTGCTCATGAAGCAGGAGAAAATGACCTTTGTACATGATTTTTACCCTGTATTCCTTCAGCTAAATTTGGAATCCAAACCTCAGATTCAAAAAAAGCTCCAAAAATTCATACAAATGTCCAATATCCTAGAGCAATAAAGGCACACTTCTGAACGAAAATGAAAAAGAAATGCATCGTTAATAGTTTCATATTAGATTCCATGGTCCACAATATATTTATGAAAACAACCCATTGCAGGGTGGAGTTCAGAAACCTATATAGACATTAAAAGTGGATTATGGAAACTGGGACAGACCACTCTAGGACCTGTTTGTGACCTGAAGACAAGACATTCAGGGAGTCTCAGCAGCATGGGGTAAAGGACAGAGCCTAACACTGATGAAGGACTGTTATGCACAAAGTCCTGGGCTTTGGACATGCAACCTCTCATAGGAACGATGTTGTATAAGGACCTAGGAACTTCTACAAAGTTAATAATCAAGACTCCAATGACAGTAATAGATGAATAGCACAGTGGGAGAGGTGAACACAATATAATACTCGATAGAAAATGGCAGCTACTATCTGTCTGCTATTTTTCTTGAACACATACTATTGCCTTTCAATGATTAAAAAATAATAATAACACACATTTTTCACCACATTGTAGTATGTCTGTATTGGGGATGACTTTTAAATATTTCAGCTCTTCTCAGCCATATGGCAGTTGTGATACATTTTTGTCAATTGTACATAGGTGACCTTGGTTGTTAATTATGTGAGTTTGTCTAAAGAACTGCAATTTCTTCACAGTTGCATCAAAAAGCGTTTAATGACCAATTTGAAGAAAGAATGCTATTCTTAGTCATAATTTTAAAATCTTCTGTTGATATCTTCTGATAACATAATTTTATTCCCTTTCTAGCATCCAAACTGAAAAACAGTTTTAAGCCATTGGCTTGAAAAGTAAACACCTAGAATCAATAGTTGGGTATTCTTTTCAGTAATGTTTGTATCACAATGCTGGTAGGATAGAAGATTCAACTCAGAATTACAAAGATATTAAGAAAGGTCAGTCTCAGAATCTTTAGAAGCCTTATAAATGTCTTAATCAATTTGTTTTGCTTATATGTTCTTTTAATGTACACAAATAACATTATATGATAATATAGAAGTTTAAAAGAGCTCATTAAACAAGTATACAATAAAATTTCTAAGTATTTAGAAAATACTATGTCAAAATCTAATTGTCATCATTCCCCTTCTTTCCACTATATAGTAAATAATCATGTGTATTAAAATCAATGGCATCTTAATTTGATGGAATATATTATAGTATATTATAGGAATTGTGCTAAAATATTTATAAGTATTCTTTTACTATATTCTCACTTTTAGTCTATATTACATTAATACACCCATTCTACAGATATATAATGTGAATCACACATGTTCAGTCAATTCCCATTGTTCTACATCTAATAAATAGCACAGTTGCATTAGAATCCATATCTGTCTGATTCCAAGACTCTAATTATAGAGGCAGTGTATCTCAAACCTCAGTGTGCAAAATCTACACCCAGTATGATTAGTAAATGTTTAGATTTCTGACTTATTCCTCAATATATTTTGCTTCAATAAGTATTGTATTCTGGTCTCTTGACTGTTTTGTTAACAAACATTTCATAGCAGGAGGTCTGCAAACTTCACTATATTCTTCTATGTTGGCTGATGGTGAAGGCGTCATGATGGGCACAGCATCAATATTATACAACAGCAAAATAAGTTGACATCCAGTTTACCAAGTCTCCTTGCACTTATACAAGATAAGCCTCAGAGTCTGGGGAAAAATGATAAAGATATGAATAAAAATTAAAGGGTATCATCTGAGAGATTAGATAAATACAGTAGTAGATAGCCACGCAAATAACTTTTCCAGTGGTTGTAAGTAGAGAGTACCAATTATTTAACCAAGTCATCATATATCTGACTTGCAAAGATATTAAGAATCAATCCTAGGATGTTTAGAAATATTAGAGATAACTTACCTATAATGGGGAAGAGAGTTGGGGAGATGTTGGTCATCTTGTTTTGCTTATATTTTCCTCTAATGTATGCAGTAATGCTATATGATATGTATGTCTATATGCATACATATGAGTTTGAAGAACTCTTTAAATAAGTATCAAATAAAATGTCTAAGTTCATAAAGGTGGAATTGATGGCATCTAATTTCCTTTAAATAATACCCTATGTTACTTTGATATTGATAAATCGTCAGGTTGAGTAAAACAATGCTTAAAAAAATGGAATAATTTCAGGTAAGATGACACCTGAGCACACATCTTATTTCACTGCCTACCCTTCTGCAAAAACAAAATAAAATCAGAATTTTTAAAAATTCAGAAGAATATCAGAGTAATATCCTCAGAATAGGAATGTTGATGAATTTATGCTGGAAATAGTGTGCATGTCACCTGATGGGAGAAAGGAGGTACTCTACTTGCCTCTCTGATGATACAAAAGAACACATCCTAAGAAAGTAAATGGGAGGAAACCTGGAGGAGCTTCACTTAGAAACCATATCAATTAATAAAAACTAGAATCAGAGGGGCTATGGGGCATGTGCAAGATATGCAACTCCCTCTAGCACCTAGGGAAACACTCCAGGCAAAGGCATTCATGCTAAATTTGAATTCTGTGGTAGTGTTTGTACAAGCTTATATGTGGCATGGATGGAAAATGCCACAGTGATTTCTTGTTACCATAAAAAATCTGAAACATGAAATTAATGGACACCAAAGCCAAGTTAATATTGGCCTCCACTCTATCCTAACAAACTGCTGTGTTTCTAAATTAGCAATGTGTAGGTATGGAGAAGCTAAACATTTTCACTTTGCTTTGTTGGGACTGAATTATTTGAACATATTAAAGCAGGAATACAAGCAATAGGAAAGAAATTATTTCAGTTTTATACTGAAGACAAAGAAACTCCTTCTAAATATAACAATTTAAAAAGTTTCACTAAACATCTGAAAACTAATTAAGTAGAGATAAACCTTTTTGTAAACTCTCTAAAATTATCTTCTTATGAAATAGAATAAAAATGACAAGAGACATTTTAGAATATTTATTATCCTCAATGATATTTAAGAGGAAATTACATCTATACAACTTGACAAAGAAATCTTGATTAGGAACCATTTAAAATAAAGAAAAGCTAAGTGGAATTTAGAGTTAAAATTTTACAAAAACAGAATAACAGCTTTAAAATAATAAAAATTATGTGAAATGGTAGTAAATTTTTATGATTTTTTTCATGAGAAGAAAAGATAAAAATATAAAATAAGAAAAATAATTTTGTTTCTGTTGATATAAACATAAATATGGCTACTGATAAAGGAGTAAAACAATTATTTGAATAACTGAAAAATTACAAGAGAGAGTTTATTTGGTCAGAATCTAGTGTCCAAATCTGATGTAGTGGATCTCAGATTTTTTTGTTTTCATTTTTATAGGGCAGGAGGTACTGAATATCGACCTAGGCCTACCTAAATGAGAATTCAATTAGACTCATCCAGTCATAAATCCAGAAGATCAAATAAATACTTACTTCATATAAGAGTGTGACTTTGGAAGAGGAATAGTCATCCCAGATGTAAGGGTGGAGACACAAAACTTGGAAAGTGAGAGTTTTATATTCTAGGAGTGATGAGACAAGTTGTATGCAGTAATCTTCTGCTGAGACTACTAGAAAGGCCAGACAAAAATTTTTAAAACCATCTACTTGAAGTTATCTAAAAGTTACCTAGTCAATAAGATTTTTTGAGTCAATATCTAAGAGAAATGGTAAGTCGAAGAGGTAAATGTGACATTGGGTGCTGCTTTCCTACCCAGGTTGATTGGTGATTCAAAAACTGTCAGTAAGAGGCTAAAGATCTGAATAGAATTTTCTGTAGTGTTATGGGGTTGAGGATGGGAAGAAAAAAAAAAAACCACCAATGACTAAGAGTTCTGGTAAATAACCGAGGTTTGGAATCTATAGGGCTAGAGCATATAATTAAATTTGAACTGAAAATAAACCAGAGAGTAAAGGTCAACTGTGATAACTTCAAATGTTGATTGTATTAGTTAGATTTTTTGTGTGCCTGCCGGATGAAAAGCTAATTCTTCTCTGAAGAAAGTCACATTGTCCAAAAACTCAAATTATTTCTAAAGATTTCACATAAAATGTTTAACTTACAAACAAAAATCACCAGGTATATAACAAGACAATTTTAATGAAAACAACAAAACAGAAAATAAAACAAGAACCACAGGAGATGCACGAAAGAGATACATACAAAGCACAAAACTACAGTTAATATTATTAGGATTCAAAATCACAAGATGGAGAATTTTGTCAGAGGAATGGAAAATATGCATAAAATTACAGGAATATAGTACAAATGTTTGAGACAATCTTGCTGAAGGGATGGGGGAATTATGCTAACCTAGATAACTTTGGAAATGAATGAAGTCTGTAAGAAAAAGAAACTTTGCTTAAGCACTGTACCATACACTTTAGTTGCTATACTATGTATTCCACTGTGCATGCTGTGCTCTAGTTAATACATTTGTTTTCCACGGGGCTAGAGGTTAACAAGTCTAAAACAGCTATATATTTATAGCAGAATTGGACAATTAAATAAGTGAATGGCAATAGTGAGAGCCAGATTTTTCAATGCTGAATTGGGCATCTACAGATATGCAAAGAAATGTTCCATGTAGTCATGAATAAGAGTAGAAAACATCAGTATGAGCTCATCGTCTACTTTAAGGTAGATATGGATAGTTATATATATAGTAGAATTTATAAATATGTATATATACATGGTTAGTTTCCATGCATACATTTTCTTGTTTTGTCAGATGAGTGAGCCTAGAAGCAATGAGCACATCTACTGCCCAGATCTTGGTTTCTAATGCCATTCTCCAATGAAAACAAACAAACAAACAAAACAGTATTCCTTGAAGAAGTGGTTGATTCTAGAACTGAGCCAGGAAATACTAAGGTGAGCCTGTAGCATATTATAAGAGCTGCAAGTAAAACTAAAGCTGTGCCATTTCTATCCAAAAATAAAACTCACATAATGATGGAAGTATGTCAAAGAGACACAGGAGGTAAATGAAAGATTTACCAATAGCAAAAGCTAGAATAATTTCAGTAATGAAACAAATCAAGGAGGGTTGAATTATAAGCCACAGTAGGAAATAAAAATCTGAGTCCATCCTGATGTAACTATATGATTGAATAGTTAAATAAATAAATGGGAGATAACAGACAAATCTAACATGCAGAAGGATTCGAAATAAATTTAAGTTGATACACTGCCCTCAAGGAGGTACAGTGTTACACCATATTTGTTATGTGTTGGCTATGCATAGTGATTTCCTTCTAGAGACTACCATGTGGAAAGGGAACGAGGGATGAAATTTACAATGGAAAAACCTGATGAACATTACCTCAACCTCAAGGTCAACAACAACAATAATATGCCATTTTAATGGTATATATTCTTGTTATGATATAATGAGAATGGCGCTTTTTCTGTCTGGTCCTCTTTCCCAAAAAACATAACCAAAGACTTCTTATGTAAAAAATATCAGGCAAAGTCCATTTGAGAAACAGTCTACAAGATAACTGACCGGTATGCCTCAAAAAGTAAAGTAAAAATTGTCAAAAACAAGTGTGAAAATTGTTACAACCAAGGAAAGTGCAAAAGACCTGTTGACTTTAATATAATATTCTGCAACAGAAAAAAGATAAAAACTAAAAGATACTGAGTTAATTATTAATATGTGTCAATAGTGTTATAGTAACTATAACAAATTCACCATTCTAAATGTAGGATTTTTACAATGGAGAATATTGGGTGCAAGGCATGTGGAAACTTTAGCTATTTTCACATTTTTTTCTGTACATTTAAAAGTGTTCCAAAACTTAAAAGAATTTTACCAAAAACTAGAATGAACAAAATACCACTTACATCAGCACCCTGAAAGGAGTAAATACTTGCATGTATATCTAACACAATATGTTCAAGATCTAAGTGAGAAAATCTATAAAACACTAATGAAAGATATCAATGTAATTTATGATGTTAATAGAATAAATTAGGAAAATCATATAATCATATATAAATTTTAGAAAGTATCTACTTATGATTAAAAATTTCCTAGCCTCCTAGAATCACAATGGCAATCCCTTAAGTGATTAAAGGCTATATACTAAAAAATTTTCTGACATCAACACAAACAGCTAACACAGTTACACGTTGATACCCTTCCACCTAAGATTGAGACGAGGACAGCTAAAGCCACTTTAACTTATCCAAATTCAGCTTTGCACCAGAGGCCATAAAAAATAAAGCAAGACAAAAAACAGTATGAAGATTGTCCACAGATGATATTATTGTATAGACAGAACATCTTAAGGGAATATTAAATTGAGGGAAATGCAAATTATTTTATTTATTGTGATATTAGAACCAGACAGATTGATTCACTTTAAAATTTTGTTTTGTTTTTGCCTTTTTTAACATTGAGAGGAAGGTGCATTTGGTTGTTTGATCATTTGTATCTCTTTTAACTATTGAATGTGACACTCATAAAGCCAGAACTAAAGGTATTCGTTTTGATTCCATATGGGAAAGGTGTTAATACAATAAAATACAAGTAATTTCTGCAAATAAAATTTTAAAACTCATAGAAATAATGGGCAAAAGAAAAAAATCCTCACAGGAAAAAAAAAACCCATTTCATTTAAAGTGAAAACTATTATAAGAGACTTTTCACACTAGGATTGAAAAAAAAATTAAAAACAAGCAATATCAACTGCGGTGATAACGTAAATCAATGCGGTTTCTAATTAAGTGGCAGTAGAGAGAAATTTGACTATGTCTATAAAGAAGAAATTATATAACAATTATTCAGAAATTCCTCTTCTAGATAATATTTTTCAAAATTGTACTATAATTGTATAAGAGACATATGTGAGTGTTTATACGACCATTGTTTGCAATCAAAAATAAAATTATTAAACTAAATTTTATCAATAGAATCATGAATAAGCATCATGATTTCTGCCATGCTTTCATGGATCACTTAATCTGAAAGAAGCTAATTACCATATAATGAGGACATTCAAGCTGTCTTGAAGTGAGGATAACATGAAATGGATCTGAAAGTTTCTGAAACCTCCAACCAACTACCAGCAACAACTAGTGAAGCACCTAAGTGAGACAACTATGAAAATTAGAAACAAAAGTATTAACAATTATAAGTTGACACTTTAATTAAAAATGTACAAGTTAGAATTAGGTAAGATAGAAATATTGGTATGCAAATCTAAAAATTGTAATTACTTTCAAAATAATAACCTACAGTGAAAATACAAGAAAATGAGTTCCTTATTATATATATATATGAGAATTAAAATAAGTGACCAAATTAAATAAGTTAAGGAGCATAATTTTCTACATATATGTTTTTTTTATCATGCAGAAAATATTTTTAAATGAGTAGAAAAAGTGCAGCATACACACACATAAAAACCATTGTAGAACTAACATAACAGAAAAATGGTCATGTCTAAGTGAAAAAGAAAAACTATAAAGCTTTCCTGAAAGTCATAAAGGAAGACCTCAATGAACGGAGAGAGAGAACATATTCCTGTAAGAGAGAATTCACTATTGTAAAAATGTCATTTCTCCTTCAATTACTCTATAAATCCCTACAGAACTTTTATGAAACTTGTCAAACAGTCTTAAAATGTATCTGAAAGTGAAAATATATTATAATAGCCTAGTATATTGTAAAGAGGAGAGCAGTAAACAAAGACCTCTCTGACAGATACCAAAACATATAATTTGCAGTATTTAACACACAGTGATATTATCAAAGTATGTGTGGACTTGATCTTCTGGCACCCTGCACATAAATAATGTTTTAAAACATTAGTTTACACACTTATGCCTTAAGAACCCTTAGCTTCCTTACTAAGAAATTCGAGTACAGTCATGCCCCAGATAATGACGCTTCAGTTAACTAGAGATCTCATATATGATGGTAAAAGTATAATTGAGCTAAAAAATTCCCATCACCTAGTGATGTCTTAGCTGTTGTAACATTGTAGTGAAATACATTACTTTTTCTATGCACAAATATTTACCGTTGTGTTAGAATTGCCTACAGTATTCAGTACAGTAACATGCAGTACAAGTTGATAGCCTAGGAATGTTAGCTATACCATGTAGCCCTGGGTATGTACTGGGTGACAACACCTAGATTTGTGTAAGTACATTCCAAATGTTCATACAAAGACAAAATCACCTAACACATTTCTCAGAATGTATCCCTGTTTAAGTGAAGCAAGATTTTAGATACTTTGATCAGACTGAAACTTTAAAAGTCCCTATCATAATCTGAAATATAAGTATTATATTTTGTTACTTCTTTGCTCTGCTCCCTCATTTATTAATTTCTTGCCATTTCAAAGTTCTTTTTTAGGCACGTGTTGTATTTGCTTTGTGAAGTTTTTTCCTAGGTGTTTGTTACACAAATCCAGATAGTTTCTTCTCCTAAGAGGTGTGGAAATATACCAATGCAATGAAATCCTGATAAATGTTAAAGCTCAAATCTTAACAATCTCAAGTACTTTTGCACCCCCAAAATTCGGCTAGTAATAACCTCCCTTTAAGCAAAATGCTGTTAAGAATGCAATTCTCCAGCTTAGCATATCCTCTTTATTTATTTTTTTGAGTTGGAGTCACTCCATCACCCAGGCTGGAGTGCAGTGGCATGCTCACAGCCACCCCTATTGGACTCTGGCGATCCTTCCGCCTCAGCCTTCCAAGTAGATGGAACTATAGGCGTAAGCTACCACACCCGGCTAATTTTTTTTATTTATTGTAGAGACGAGGTCTTACCAAGTTGCCCAGGCTGGTGTCGACCCACAGGCTCAGACAATCCACTCGCCTCGGCCTCCCAAAGTGCTGGGATTACAGGCTGAGCCACTGAGCCTGGCCAACATATCTTAATTTTACACAAAGTTCTGTGAAAACTGTAGTTGAATGATAGATATAACTACATAAAATTTAAAAGTTCCATATAGCCAAAACACCAGAGGTAAAAGTTGTAAATGACACAGCTAGAGTAAATGTTTACAATACTTAGCAGAGTATCAATATTCATAGTATGTAAGAAATTCCTATAAACTAATCAGGAAAAAGTAAGCTACCAATCAAATACATTTCAAGTGTGAAGAAAGAATATACAGAAGAAGAGATAGAAATTGGCAACATAAAAAATTCTAAAATCTTTTTGCAATATTATAAGTAAACTAAATGCTGCAAATATAAATGAGATGCAACTTTTAACTAATATTAAACTAAAAAATAAATATTATGATCATGTTGATAAGGGTAAGAAATTTGGCATTTTGATACATGACTGTGAGTACAATTTGATGCACATATTTGGGATGTCAATTTGGCATAATCCATCAAAATTTCATACACTTGTAACTTCTAAAGTAGTACTTGACAAGATTTCCAAGCAAAAATATGTGTGCAATGATGTTCACTACTACATGGTTTGTAATGACAGCAGCTGTGAACCATTCAAAGTTCATTAATGAAGGAATTACAAAATAAATCATGGTACTTCAGTGCACTGGATTACTGTAAGGTAACTAAAAACAAAATTACTCTATATATTCAGGAATTACTACAAAGTTACATTCTCATGTCCATTAGAAGAAAGCAAGTATATGCATGGACCTTTCATGATAGGTGCACACTATAGAGGTTAACCTCTCAACCTCTGGAAGCAGAATGTCCAGGTTTAAATAATTCTTTTTCTATTTACATACATTCTTGGGAGAATCACTTTTACTTTCAGTGTCTTCACTTTTAATCTGTAAAGTGTGAGGATAAGTATTTAGACCCAAATGTTGGGGTTTCCTTTTTTGGCTTATTTTAGAATGTAAAAAAATACTAAAAGCATTTTGCTTTGAGTTGTGGACATTGGACAAACTTTTTGACCCAAAAGAAAAGGCCACAGGGGCTTGTGGGAAGAGATGGTCTTGAAACATTACAAACTGTTAGAGTGGTTATCCCTTGATAGAAGTGTCAGATTAGAATATTGCATTAAGAAGACCTCTACTTGTTATTTTATTTAATCTGTATTCTTGAGGTTTTATTTTTTAAGTACTATACAGTATATACAGTATATGCATATACTCAAATATTGTGTAATGTACATAGTTGTTTTTTTTTTACAAAGGAAGAAAAACAAATCATTAAAAAAGAGAAGCAAAAATGATGGAAATTTCTTTTTTATTTTTTAAAAATCATACCATTTAAAAAAATAAATCATTCATTGACTGTTAAGAGGTAAGATTTATAATGTACACATTACAAGGGCTCCCATATGTATTCACGTGCATGCTTGATCCCCTTCTACCATAAAATGATTTTATAAGATGAACTTTAACATTCATATCAAGGTCATCTAATCCACCAAATTATTATTGGTTAACTTATCATTTCTTTCGTATGCAAAAGTTAATTTCTCTCTCTCTCTCTCTCTCTGTCTCTCCTTCCCTCCCTCCCCCTCACTCTCTCCCTCTCTCCCTCTCTCTCTCTCTCTCTCTCTCTCTCTCTCTCTCTCTCTCTCTCTCTCTCTCTCTTTTTGAGTTGGAGTCTCACTCTGTCACTCAGGCTGGAGTGCAGTGGCAGGATCATTACTCACTGTAGCCTGGAACTCTTGAACTCAGGCTATCCTTCTGCCTCAACCTCCCAAGTATTTGGGACTACAGATAATACCAGATTAATTTTTATATTTTTTTGTAGAGACAACGCTTTGCTATGTTGTCCAGGCTGCTCTCAAATTCCTAAACTCAAGCAATCCTCCTACCTCGGCCTCCCAAAATGTTGTGATTACAAGTGTGAGTCATTGTGCCTAGCCAAAAATTAAGTTAGAGTTAAAGGTTTTTTTACTAAAGAAAGCATTCTTAAAATTCTGCATACTTGTAGAAAGTTAGATTTTCAAAACTTTCTTTCTTTCTTTCTTTTTTATTAGAGTTGGAGTCTCACTCTGTCACCCAGACTGGAGTGCAGTGGCCACTCCAGGCCACCTCAGCCTCGACCTGCTGGACTCTGGCGATCCTTCTGCCTCAGCCTTCCAAGTAGCTGGAACTACAGGTGTGCGCTATCACGCCCGGCTCATTTTGATTTATTGTAGCGAAGAGGTCTCGCCAAGTTGCCCAGGCGGGTCTCGAACCCACAGGCTCAGGCAATCCACTCACCTCAGTCTCCCAAAGGCGCAGGATTACAGGCTGTGCCACCAAGCCTGGCTTTTCAAAAATTTCTAACCAGTTTTATTTTTTTCTTTTTTGCTAAGGATCAAATGGTAATAACTAAAGATTTCAAAAGAAACTCTGAGGAACAAACAACTTAAATTTATTACTACTTACTTCAAAACATATTTTTACAAATATAGATATTTTTATATTTTAAACACTAAAATCCTAGTCATTGGAGACCAACACATCAACTATCCAATTACACTTACAGTTATATTGGAAATGACTCCAGTTTTAAGGGTAAATGATTCCAGTTTCTGTCCATTTAGCAATATGCTAGCTGTGGGTTAATCATAGATGGTGCTTACTATTTTGAGGTATGTTCATTCTACACCTAGGTGTTTGAGGGTTTTTATCAAGAAGGGATGCTGGATTTTATTAAAAGCTTTTGTTGCATCTAATGATATAATCATATGGTTCTTGTTTTTACATCTGTTGATGTATTTAATTACATTTAAGGTCTTGCGGATGTTGAACCAGCCCTGCACCTGGAGATGAAGCCTACTTGGTAATGGTGGATGATTTTTGAGATGTGTTCTTGGATCCAATTTGCTAAAATCTTGTTGAGATTTTTGCATCTTTGTTCACAAGGGATATTGGCCTGCTGTTCTCTTTTTTTGTTGGATCTTTATCTAGTTTGGGTATCAGGGTGATGTTAGCTTTGTAAAATGATTTGGGGAAATTCCATCTTTCTCAATTGCTTGGAATACTTTCAATAGGATGAGTATCAGCTCTTCCTTGTACATTTTGTGGAATTCTGCCAGAAAGCCATCCAGTTCAGAGCTTTTTTGTAGGTAGTTTTCCTATGACAGAGTCAATTTCATAGGTTGTTATTGGCCTATTTAGTGTCTCAGTGTCTTCTTGTTTCAACCTGGGGAGGTTGTGTGATGTCAGAAAGTCCTCAATTTCTTTTTGGTTATCAAGTTTGTTTCCAAGTGTGCATAATAATCTCTGATATTGCTAAATGAACAGAAACTGGAAACATTTCTCCTGAAATCTGGAACAAGACAAGGCTGTTCACTCTCACCCCTCTTATTCAATATTGTGTTGGAGTCCTAGTTAGAGCAATTAGACAAGAGAAGGAAATCAGGGGTATCCAAATAGGAAAAGAGGAAGTCAAGTTATCCCTCTTTTGCTGATGATATTATCCTATACTTCGAAAATGCAAAAGAATCTGTCAAAAACCTGTTTGTACTGATAAAGGATTTGGCAAAGTCTCAGGGTACAAAATAAATGTGCAAAAGACAGTTGCATACTTATGCACCAACAACAAGCAGGCATAGAGCAAAAAAATCACAATCCCATTCACAATAGCCCCCTGAAAATGAAATACCTTGGCATCTTCCTAATCAGAGAAGTGGAAGACCTTTACAATGAGAACTATGAAACACTGCTTAAAGAAATCCAAGAGGACACAAACAAACAGAAAAATACTCCATGCCCATGAATAGGAGGAATCAGCATTGTTAAGATGTCCATTCTACCAAAGGCATTCTACAGATTTAATGCA
The DNA here is from genome assembly GCF_000164805.1 of Carlito syrichta. NCBI lineage: Eukaryota > Metazoa > Chordata > Mammalia > Primates > Tarsiidae > Carlito > Carlito syrichta. The sequence goes on from NW_007256091.1 coordinate 18,148, forward strand.
ATACTTATTAAATTACCAACATCATCCTTCTCAGACCTGGAAAAGACAATACAGAAATTCATATGGAAACATAAGTGACCACGAATAGCCAGAATGATTCTTAGCAAAAGAAACAAAGCAGGAGGTGCCACACTTTCAGACTTCAAACTTTACTATAAGGCTACAATAATCAAAACAGCTTGGTATTGGTACAAGAACAGGCATACAGACCAATGGAACAGGATAGAGATTCTGGAAGGAAAGCCTCAATTTCTCAACTAACTCATCTTTGACAAAGCCTCCAACAACAACTACTGGGGAGAGGAGAACCTATTCAGTAAATGGTGCTGGGAAAACTGACTAATCACATGCAGAAGATTGAAACAGGACCCCTACTTATCACCATATACAAAAATTAACTCTAAATGGATCAAAGACCTAAATGTAAACCTCAAACTATAAGAATCTTAGAAAATGCAGGAGTCATTAATATGGAAATTGAAGCTGGCAACCAATTCCTGATCAAAATCCCAAGTGCCCATACCATAAGAGATAAGTTAGATAAGTGGGACCTTATCAGACTGGCAAGCTTCTGCAAAGCCAAAGAAACCATCAAGAGAGCGGGGAGACAGTCAACAAAATGGGGAAAAAAATATTTGCCAACTGTATATCTGACAAAGGCCTAACGTCTGGGATCTACAAGGAACACAAAAGTGCCGAAAAGAAAAAACAAATAGCCCCATCAAAAAGTGGGCAAAAGACATGAATAGACACTTCTTGAAAGAAGATATACAGGCAGCCAACAGACACATGAAAAAGTGTTCAGCCTTACTCATCATCAGAGAAATGCAAATCAAAACCACATTGAAATACCACCTAACCCCAGTAATAATGGCCATCATTAATAAAACAAACAAAAACAGATGCTGGCGAGGGTGCAGAGAAAAGGACATGCTTCTACATTGCTGGTGGGAATGCAAACTAGTGCAATCTCTTTGGAAGACAGTGTGATGATTTCTGAAAGAACTAGAAATTGACTTTCCATATGACTCAGTATTTCCCCTATTGAGAATATACCCAGAGGAACTCAAGTCATTCTAGCAAAAAGATACCTGCAAACCCATGTTTGATGCAGCTGTATTCACAATAACAAAAACATGGAACCAACCATGCTGCCCTTTGAAGCTATACTGGAAAAAAAAAAAGTGGTACATGTACACAATAGATTATTATGCAGTCATAAAGTAGGACAAACATTCAAATTTTGCAGCATCTTGGATGGATTTAGAGTCTATCATACTCAGTGATCTGTCACAGAAAGAAAGAACAAAGTACCTTATATTCTCACTCATAAGTGGACTTTGAACAATTATCATAATACTATAAGAAAGGGATTAGTAGTAGTGGGAAACTGCCAAGGGAAGGGGGCACACCTCATCAACAAGGGTACCTGAAAACAAACATTTGTATACCTAACCCTGTATTGTACCCCACATCTTTAAAATAAAGAAAAAAGTTAAAAATTAAAATAAAAAATCAGAAAGGAAACATACTTCACAGCATCACAGCAGCAGTGGATCAGAAATATAAAACACTTTCTACTGTACTTTGAATGTTATGGCATGTTAAACAATTTGTGCTGCCTAATGGAAAATATTTTTGTCATCTTTAACCCCTTGTAAAAATATATATTACTGCTTGTAGGTTTCTATAAACATTCAGTACGGAAGCACCTTATTTAAAATTACTTTTAAGAAATTAAAGTTATAGCAGAGTTTTTAAAATTTATATAAATTAATATAATAAATTTTACAGAGGTCAATATAATGCAAAGTTCTGGAATAGAAAAAAATTAAAATGTTTTACTTCATGCAGTATTTTTATACAGAAAAGCAATGTAAAATCCCACATTGTCAGAGTAATTTCATAAAAGCATTCAAAACTTGAAAGATTGGATATTAATGAAGGTTAAATTTAATAGCATAAAGATGTAACATATTAACTATAGCTAACAGTACACTAATGGTGAAATTTTGATGGCTCTTCTTCTAAGATAAGAAACAAGACAAGGGTATATACTCTTCCTCCTTCTTTCAACAGAGTGCTAAAAGTCCTGCCAGAGTAATTAGGCAAAAGAGAAATAAAAGACATCCAAATACAGGTAGGAAGGAAAGAAGTGAAATTGTCTTTCTTTGCTAATGGCAAGGTTTTATATATAGAAAATCCTAAAAACTCCCCACCAAAAAACCTGTTAGAACTGATAAATAAATTCAGTAAAGTTGCAGGATATAAAATTAACTTACAAAAATTAAGGCTGTGGCTGCAGCTCATGCCTGTAATCCCAGCACTTAGGGAGGTGGAGGTGAGAGGATTGCCTGAGCCCAGGGATTCGAGACCAGCCAGGGCAACTTGGCAAGATCTCATCTCATCAATAAATAAATAAATTAATTAAATTAGCCAGGCATGGCGGCGCATGCCTGTGACTCCAACTGAGGCGGAAGTATTACCTGAGCCCAGCAGGTCAAGGCTACAGTGGCTGTGAGCATGCCACTCCACTGCAGCCTGGGTGACAGAGTGAGACTCTGACTCAAAAAAAAAGGTAGCAAATTATCTGGAAAAAACAATTAAGATTGCAATTTTATTAACAATGCCATTAGGGAAAAAAAGCAATTTAGTAGTAAATTTAGCCAAGGAGGTAAAAGATCTATATACTGAAAACTACAAAACAATAATGAAATAAATTAAAGATAACACAAATAAATAGAAAGATACACTGTGTTCATGAACTGAAAGAATTAATGTTGTTAAAGTGTTCATGCTACTCAAAGCAATATATAGGTTCAATGCAGTTTCTGTCAAAGTTCTTATGCCATTTTTCACAGAAATAGGAAAAAAAATTTCTAAAATGTGCATGGAACCACAGAAGATTCTGAATAACCAAAGTAATCTTGAACAAAACTGAAGGCATCACACTACTGGATTTCAAAAGAAAACAAATTCACAGTAATCAAAACTGTGGTACTGGCATAAAAACAGATACATGTATCAATGAAATAAAATAAAAAGCCCAGAAATCAATACACAAATGTAGAGTCAATTGAATTTTTTTACAGTTTATAAGAACATACAGTAGGGAAAAGACAGTCTCTTTTAAAAACAGTGTATACATATTGGCATATTGGGAAAACTGTATATCCACATGCAGAAGAATGAAAATAGACTCCTTTCTTGCTCCTTAAACAAGAATCAACTCAAAATCAACTCAAAATAGATTAAATACTTAAATGTAAGCTCTGAAACTGTAAAACCGCTAGAAGAAAACACTAGAGAAGAAGTTTCATGACATTGGTCTGTAGAGTGATGTGTTGGATATGTCCCTAAAACTATGGGGAACAACAAACAAAAATAGACAAATAAATTTGCATCAAACCAAAAAACTTCTGCACAATAAAGGAAAATGTTAACAGAGTAAAGCGACAACACACAGCTTGGGAGAAAATATTTGCAAATCGTACATCAGATAAGGGGTGATATCCAAAATAAACAAGTAATTCAAACTACTCAATAATAAGGAAAGAAATAGCCCTATCATGGAACCAACCTATGTGCCCAATAATTAACTGGGCAATGAAGATGTAGCTTACATACATCAACATGAAACATTATGCAGCCATAAAAAGGATGAAATCATATCCTTTGCAGTAACATAGATGGATCTGGAGTTCTTCATCCCATATGAGCTAACTCAAAAACAGAAAACCAAGCACACATGTTCTCACTTACATGTTGGGGTAAGTGGTCAACAAAGATGGAAATAACAAACAATAAGAACACACAAAAAAATAGGGGGATGCAAGGAGGGGGTTAGAGTTCAGAAATTACTTATTGAGTATAATGTTCACTGTCTGGAGAAGGGACCACCTGAGGTTTAATAACCACCACTAAACAATATTTTCATGTAACAAACATGCACGTGTACCCCATGAATCTAAAATCAAATAATGTTAAAAAAAACAAAGGACCTGGATAGACATTTCTCAAAAGATGACATACACATGATCAAAAGATATATTAAATAACGCACAGCATCTTTAATCAAAAGAAGAATTAAAATCACAGTGAGATCTCACCTCACACATATTAGATTGGCAATTATCAGAAAGAGAAAACATAGCAAGTATTGGAAAGGTTGTAAACAAAAAGAAAACTTTGTACGCTATTGGTGGTAAATTAGTACAGCCATGTGGAAAATAGTATTGAAATTGCTCAAAAAACAAAACCAAGAATAGAATTTCCCTATAATCTAGTAATTTCATTTCTAGGTATATATCCCAAGGAATTGAGATTAGTGTGTTAAAGAGATGCTTACATTCCCATGTTCATTGCAGTTTTAATCACAATAGCCAAGATATGGAAGCAACTGAACTATACATCAATAGATGAATGAAGTTTGAACATGAGATATATGGCCACATTAGAATACTAATCAGCCTTATAAAAGCCAAAAATTCTGTTATTTGAGACAGTATGGGCAGACCTAGAGGGCATTATGCTTAATGAAATAGGACAGGCACAAGGAGACAGATACCACATGGGTACACTTATGTATGGAATCTTAAAAAGTTGAACTCACAGAATTAGAGAGAGTAGCATGTTGGTTTCCAGAGGCTAAAAGTGGAGGTTGGGGTAGTGGACGTGGAATGGGAGATGGTGGTTAAAAGGTACAAAATTTCAGCTAAACAGGAGAAATAGATTCTGGTGATCTATTATACAGCAAGGACTATAGTTAATAATGCATTGTATATTTCAAAATAGCTAAAATAATCAATTTTAAATGCTCTCACCACAAAGAAATAATAAGTATTTGAGGTGATGAATATGTCAACTAACCTGATTTGATTATTCTGCAATGTACACATGTATAAAAACATTCCAATATATTCTATAAATAAGTACAGTAATTTTTTCAACTAAAATAAAACTTTAAAAAGATAAAATATATTAAGCATCTTTATAAAATATTTTGCAAAATGATAAGATTAATAAAAGTAAATTTATCTAATAAGTGAATTTTATTTTTAATTGCAGTAAGTGATTACAAATTGTGTAAAAAAGCTAAAAGATTTAATTGCTTTTTAAGTCAATGTATACACAAAGACTTTATATAGTGTGTCTTTCTATAATATAATATATATTAAAATTTTATTTTTTTCAGTTCTATCTTTTCATTCCATTTATTTATAACATTCATGATGCAGAGTCTTGTCTGTCTTGTTCACATTATCTCTAATGTCTGTCATTGCCAATATGTATTATGTATTCAGTATGTATTAATGCATGCATAAATCATTTTTCTTGCTTTTATTTCTTTTTTATGGATTTTATTACTAGCTACATATTCAATTTATTTTGTTTCCCTCATCTTTGAAATATTCAAATTTGTTGAAACATGTCCTAGCCATAACTTAACTTCAATCCTATTCATTTTATTATCTGTCAGCTATCTATGTCTATTACTGACAGAATTATTTTAAGTCATTCTTCACTAAATGTAATCTCTAGAGTGTCTGACAGGCTCCAGCCCCTCCAGGAAACAGATTTATGTCTATGACCAGTACTCCAGATCATTTATGCTCCCACCATTTCTCTGAAGTCAGTTGCATTTACTCGCAAACAAGATTGTTATATTTTCTAATGTAATTGTATATTATATTGTCATGAATGTAAAATAAGGAGCTTTCTTAATTAAATCCATGCTTTGATCTGCTTAGAAAAACTCAATAAAAGAATTGCTAAAAATAATTACTGTTAAGTATGGTTGAGAGGAAGTATAAGACAAAAAATAATAATCTAGAAAGATTCTGCACAGTTTACTTCATATAAGCCTTCATTTCTATCTCCTATTTAAATTTAAAACAAAATTGAGAATTAAAGATGATGTATTATGGTTGTACTTTATGAAAGAAAAACAATAAGTTCCAATCAATTTACCTCTAATTAAAAAAAGCTTTGCCTATGTATTAACAATTTATGAATGTATACATTTAAATGTTCTTAGATAAAAATGAAATTATTTATGCTATATGCATAGTGTTCACCATTTCAACTTTATCCAATAATTTATAATTATCAATTACAAATGAACTACTGTTTCCAAGTACTTTGGTAATAGCCTCTCTACTGTACAGAAAATGATATTCTTCATCTCACACAAAATGAACTTTTCCTCAGCATATCGTGCTATTAGTAATGACATTACAATCAGAGTCTGTGTTTATTATCATACACATCTCTCTCATATGCATTATCAATATTACTTCAAAAGCATAAGTTTCATCTACTGAATGTTTTAAAACAAGTTCTTCAGTTATATTTAATCAACAATAATAGGTTAAAATATTAAAAATCAAGGAGATATTAAAATTCTTAAGAAAATGTTTAGAGTTGCCTATTGGCTAGTAAACAAAATTATAATAATTTGAACAGTGTGGTATTGGCATAATACTAGACAAACAAATCAACATAAATAAATTTTTACTTCTGAAATAAATTTAAATATACTTTATATCTAATATATAGTAATGCTGACTTTTCAAGACAGTGGGAACTTTGGATACTTCAATAAATATTGTTTGAGATGCTCACTTGTGGAAACAAAATGAACAGGCAAATTAAAAATAAAAAAATACAAAACTTTCAAATTATGAGCAGATATTCAGTGCTACTATAAATTAAAGAAATCAGAAGTAAAACAATCATGAAATACTGTTTCTCATATAAAGATTTGGCATTTTTACTTTTTTTATATATTTTTTTGAGTTGGAGTCTCACTCTGTCGCCCAGACTGGAGTGCAGTGGCCTGGGCACCGCAGCCTCGACCTGCGGGGCTCCGGTGATCCTTCCGCCTCAGCCTTCCGAGTAGCCGGAATTAAAGGCATGCCCTACCACGCCCGGCTACTTTTTGATTTATTGTAGAGATGAGGTCTTGCTGCCCAGGCGGGTCTCGAACCCGCGGGCTCAGGCAATCCACTCACCTCAGTCTCCCAAAGGATTACAGGCTGAGCCACCATGTCTGGCTAGATTTGGCATTTTTAAAACGATGTTTCCCAACATTGTTGAGAGAGGGAAATTGGCAGTTATGTTGGGGGTCCCCAAGGCCCAATGACTTTCTAGGGCTCACAGATCTTGCATATGTTCACATAGTTACAATTTAAAACAGTAAAGGGATAAAAAAGAAAAATCAGCAAAGAGAAAAGGCATGTGGAGGAAAATCCAGAGGAAAACAGGGAAAAGATTCTAAGAGCCCTCTCTTAAGTCACAGGAACATGCTTAATCCCCCGGCAAAAAGTGGTTCCAACTTGTGTGAAATGTCTAACAGGGAAAATTATAAGAGACAAAGTATACAGAATGTTTATTGAGGTTTGGCCACATAGGCAACTTCTGCTAAACATGTATCAAAATTTCATACTCCCAGAAGTAAAGCTGTTGTTCACATTGTAAAAACAGTTTAAGCATAGCAAACCATTCTTCCCCTTAAAGTGATAGAATACTCCCCAAATCTGTTTTCAGACACAGCCCAAGGGCCGGTCTTAAAAGCAGACCTTTTTAAGAATATCAGTCCCTGACCTGCTATGTTAACTTTTTCCTGCAGAATGCAAAAAGGCAGGACTTTTGGATGAACAATTCTACTTCCAATAATTTATTCTGAGGAAGCAGGAAAAAAAAAAAAAGAGCAAATGTATAATGACATTCTTCACAGTAGTAAAATTAAAAGGCCGGACTCGATGGCTCAGCCTGTAATCCCAGCACTTTGGGAAGCAGAGGCGAGTGTATTGCCTAAACCCTCGGGTTCAAGATCAGCCCCGGCAATTGGCAAGACCTCGTCTCTACAATAACAATCAACAATTAGTGGGAGTGGGAGTGTACGCCTGTAATTTCGGCTACTTGGAAGACAGAGGCAGAAGGATCGTCAGAACCCGCAGATCGACGCCTGAGGTGGCGGTGAGCGTGCCACTGCACTCCAGCCTGGGCGACGGAGTGAGAATCCATCTCAAAAAATAAATAAATAAATAAAAGAAAACATATGTGTCTCCAAACTCTGGAGAATGCATGCCAGTCAACGTTTCCCAAGCAGGCTCTCACCACTGCTGGACTTGCAAGTTTCTCTACTTCAGAGAATTAGATTTCAATGTTTCTTCTTTTAGAGTTTGCCAGTCTGAATAGTACATTCTCTTAGCATTGGCCCCCAAACCCTTTCTCACTCCAAACACTCGTATATTTGACTTTCAGGACAAACAAGAGAATATACATTTAAAATCAACAAAGTACACTTTTTAACATACATTTTACAGATCAAGTTTCTCAGTTCAATTCCATTTAAAACTTTCCAATTAAGCCTATATTTGATGAGCTCTTACTTAATGCTAGACACTGTGATAAGTCAGATGTGGAAGATTTATTTTATCCCTCAAGTAATTTACAGTCCAATAAATATCATCAGAATAAGCCAGCTCTCTCCTAGACATTTTCTACTTAAAACAACTATTTTTATGTTAAGAAGTAAATGTTCGTGATAAATTGCTAACAAATTTTCCCAGTAAGCTATGTTCTTTATTCATTCTCTCTTACTCATTATTTTGAATGCCTTTGTGTTTCCATACTTATCTATGGAAATTTGGGACATTCACTTTAGTTTTGGGGGTCTTAATTTCTTCTTGTATGACATTACAAAAAGGATTAACTACATAATCTTAAATTCTTTTCTATTATGAAAAGTCAATAATTGTGTAATTCTTCAGTTCATAGAAGTCATGTATTTTCAAATAAAACTGATTCTGCATAATTGGAAAATGAAGAATTACCTTACTGATAATTCTGTCTTGCTGTCTGTCCTTGAATATAATAACATTTTGTTTTATTAAATTTCTACCATGCCAGAACCGTAATTTAGATTTATCTAGACTAAAAAAAAAAGCAAAACAAAACAACAACAACAACAAAGCGGGCAAAGAAGTCCAGAGTTTGAGTCCAATTCTGATTCATGGTGTATCAGTTTCTCATCTTCAAATTGTGGATACTCTGATATTTCTCTCTCAAGGAAATTTTTAGTGAAAATTAGATCATTTAACACACACATACACACACACACATCTCTAGATCTATATGTTAAATTATTTAATTTTCACTAAAAAGTGTATTCTTTTTTAAGGAGTCTAGCACATAATGTGAGCTTAATAATGGAATATTTAAGTGTATGAAATGCACTTGAATACTTTTAAAATCTCAGTTAAAATAGCTTAACATAACAACCCATTCTTCTCACAACTCTTTGTTAGAAGAAATAAGATTCTTCACAATGACTTATATGTGTTTGATGAGAAAAGTTAAATATTAAAAGTTCTTGGGAATTCTTCCATGATTAATATGTAAAAGAGCACAAAAGACCTTTATTCCTATAATTACATTAAGAACTATCTGAATAAATAAAAATTATATTTATGGGACTATCAAAGAGCGATGAACACAAGAAAGCCGAGATAAATTGATTTCAAGAAAGAGGAGCATTTCATAGCTGAACGACTATTTAAAACAATTCCTTGGGGTAAACACCATGTTTAGGTTTATGCCAGCAGAAGAAAAGGTCTTTCAGAAACTTTGTCAGAGTAAGGAGAAACCTGGAGAGTTATTATCAATGCTGGGAGCAGACAGCCTAGATTGCTGTCTGGATAACTATCAAATACAGCAACAGTTTTCTTATTATTAAAATTCCTCATTATACTGCAAATTTTGCTGAGGAAAAAACCGCGAATTTGTATAGTGGTGTGCAGTCTTATGGTACTTGTTACTAAGGAATCTGTTAACTATGAATTCAGAAGTAAAACCATAGGCCAAGATCTACAGACTCATGCACAGAAATTTAAGAGGAGGCAACTGCTGTGCAGAATCCTTCGAATGAGGTTAAGAAGTGAGATCATTACTATTGAAACACAGCCCAGATCCCACATCAATTTGACTCTTGATGAAACCTGAATGATCACCTTCTTACCTTAGTGACTGAATAGAAGTGTTCATGTTTTTTGGGAAAACCAAGAAAACAATAGTATATTAGAAATTCTTCTATTATCCTGTGCACAAAGATCAATGTAAAATTAAGTATTTTGAAGTATGAGGCAAAGAAACATAGGACCTATGATATAGAACATAAATTAACAGAACATATTTATACATAACATAGACACTGAAACTAGTAAAGATTGAAAAAGAAGTTACTATATGTGTGCTCAACAACTCACAGGAAAAGTGCAAACAATGGATGTTTGAGATGCGGTTTCTGTCTAAAAGATGCAGTACACAACAGTTTTCCTTATTCCTTCTGCTAACTGCAGCTAAATATCCTGAACTTTGTATATAAGTGAAATATAACGAGGTTTGGAAAGATAGTGAGAACTGGGCAAAACATCAGGACTCAAATTACAGCAAGGTGGTGAGTTCTATAGGTTTCCTTTTTGCTTTATATATGCTAGATTTGTAACTAAAGAAGTAATAATTTAGAAACACTAATGGGTACAGAAGAAGTGATACAGATGAACAAATTCCCACCAAAAGTCTGCCTTCTAGCAAAAAGACCAGAAAAAGAATGGACTAGCAAGACACGATAATTTTAAATAATGACTAGTCTATTTCAGCCAACACCTCAGGAAAAACTGTGGCCTTTTCCCACCTACACTAGCAAATGCCAGGTGGATGTCCTAGACATCCATACTGATCAGGTTGTAATGAGGTGTGACAATCCCCAGATCGGCACAGTGTTAAATAAGCCCAAATAAGAACCTAGGGCTTTCATAGCTGCTGGATCATAATAAGGTACTCATCCTTTTGCCATAGTAGAGCATGTCTGGAACTTAGACCTCATCCCCACCCAGCAGTAAGTACTGTTTTTATTTCTTTGCTGTAGGGACATAAGAGAAGGCCTGGTAAAATGTCAGGACTTTTGTCACCATCCAGCATAAAGATACCCTCCTCTTCCCCAATGTAGAGTCAGTGGAGTTGGCATTGGGAGCAGACACAAGGCACTCTAACCTCTCCCAGTCAAGTGGAAGCCTAGTGGGGAGCTGGAATGTCTCTAGTCATCCAGTAGTAAAGAAGAGTCCTTCTCTCTTGGTTACCAGTGGAAACCAACCACTATATGGACTTCTACTTCTATTTATTTGTAATGAGAAGCTACTCAATCTCTTTTTTCCTTTTCATCCTACAGCACTGTCAGATAAAGCAGATAAAACATAAAATTGAAACAAGATCCATAGACTCATGCTATAACACCCAAATACCCAGGTTTTAATTTTTTTAAATCACTCAATATCCAAGAAACTGAAAAATCTTAAACTGAATGAAAATAATTAAACTCATAGAACCAATGCTGAAATGACAGAGATGTTAGTATTATCTGAAAAATATTTTGAATAAATATCATAAAAATGCTTAAAGGCAACTCTGAACACACTTGAAACAAATGAACAGGTAGAATATCTCAGTAAAAAATATAAGATATTTCTTAAAATGCAATTTTAGAATTAAAAACTGTTGTAATTGAAATAAAGCTCAAGTGGAGTAGAATGACAGAGAAATAATCAGTGAAGTAAAAACCATAACAATTGAAATGACACTCTGAAAAACAGAGAAAAAGTAGATTGAAACAAACAGACAGGGATTCCAGTTACAGTGCTGATGTGCAAAGAACTTGGAAGTCATCAATCCAAAATTCATAAGAAAAAAGTTGAACAAATTTAAAATCAATCACCTTATTTGAGTATCCATCACAGAAGTGAGGTTATGGGAGAAACCACCATTCTGAAATCTGGAAAGATCTGAATTTCTAGTGTCAAATGAGATGTGCTTACTGAGAAAAGAAGGTGCAAGTGTGGTAAGTTGCCACATAAAGGAAAAATCAACAGGGAAAGAATAAATGAAATTTAAAACTATAATTTTTGTATCCTCTACATAGCTCATGCAACATCTTGCAGAAAGCATGTCTCATAAATCCATAGATTTCATGATGTGCTTATCATAAGCAGTCATAAACAGAACTGCTAAAAAACATCTCCTAAATTGTCTCCTTTATCAGTAATACCATTAGTGTGTTTGTCAAAAAGTCTACCACTATTACGTTTACAAGAAAAAGGGTAAGAGTTTGCTATATCATCTTCCTTCCTTCCCTGCCCCCAAGGAAAGAGTACACAGATAGCTACTATTAAATATTTTCTTCCCAGGAGTCAATAGTAAAATAAATATATTGAAAATTCACAAGCATTTGGAAACTAAGCAAAAATTTATAAATATTACATAAGTGAAAGGAGAATTTACAAGAAAAAACAAAATATTTAACACTGATAGATAATGAAAACATGACATCAAAATTTGTGAAATGCAGCTAAAAAGTTTTAGAAGGAAAATTCATAGCTTAAAATTTCTACTTCAGAAGCAAAGGAAAGTTTAAAATCAATCAAGCAAATTTATATCTTAAAATATTAGTAACAAAAAGAGCAAAATAAACACAAAGATGAAGGAAGGAAACAATAAAGATCAGACAATAGTGTTTCCTTTTCCCTGCATCCTCTCCAGCATCTGTTGTTTTCTGAGTTGTTGATGATGGCCATCCAGACTGGAGTTAGGTGGTATCTCAGTGTGGTTTTAATTTGCATTTATTTGATGACTAGTGAGGCTAAGTATTTTTTCATGTATCTGTTGGCTGCTCAGATGTCTTCTCTTGAGAAGTGTCTATTGATATATTTTGCCCATTTTTTTTTTTTTTTTGAGTCGGAGTCTCACTCTGTCACCCAGACTGGAGTGCAGTGGCCGCTCCTGGCCACCGCAGACTCGACCTGCTGGGCTCCGGCGATCATTCCACCTCA
>NW_007256091.1:31095-70077 GCF_000164805.1 Carlito syrichta
GCTCAGGCAATTCCACTCACCTCAGCCTCCCAAAGGCGCGGGATTACAGGCTGAGCCACCGAGTCCGGCTTGCCCACTTTTTAATGGGGCTGTTTGCTTTTTTCTTTTGGGCACATTTGAGTTCCTTATAGATCCTAGATGTTAGGCCTTTGTCAGACAGAGTTGGCATTTTTTCCCCCATTCTGTGGGCTGTCTCAATGCTCTCTTGGTGGTTTCTTTTGCTTTGCAGAAGCTTTTCAGTTTGATGTGGTCACACTTATCTCTTACAGCATGGGCATTTGGGGTCTTGATCAGGAATTGTGCCATTTCCAATTTCCATAAGGGCTTATGGTTCTTATAGTTTGAGGTTTTATGTCTCCTAAGGTTCTTATAGTTTGAGGTTTTATGTTTAGGTCTTTGATCCACTTAGAGTCAATTTTTGTGTATGGTGATAGGTAGGGATCTTGATTTAATCTTCTGCATGTGGCCAGCCAGTTTTCCCAGTACAGTTTACTGAATGAGTTCTCCTCTTCCGGTGGTTGTTAGCGGGGGCTTTGTCAAAGATAAATTGGTTGAGAAATTGACTTTGCTTCTGGAGTCTCTATCATGTTCCACTGGTCTATATATCTGTTCTTGTACCAATACCAGGCTGTTTTGATTATTGTAGCCTTATAGTAAAGTTTAAAGTCTGGAAGTGGGATAACTCCCAGTTTGTTTCTTTTGCTGAGAATTGTTTTGGCTGTTCATGGTCATTTATGTTTCCATATGAATTTCTGTATTGTCATTTCTAGGTCTGAGAAGAATGTTGCTCGTAATTTAATGGGTATTGCATTAAATCTGTAAATTGTCTTGTGTAGGATGGACATCTTAACAATGTTGATTCTTCCGATCCATGAGCATGGATTTTTTTATTTTTTCATTTTTGTTAGTGTCATTTTTTATTTATTTGAGCAGTGTTTTGTAGTTTTGGTTGTAAAGAACGTTCCCATTTACGGTTGGGAAGATGCTGAGGTATTTATTTATTTTTTATTGCAATTGTGAAGGGGATTGTGAATGTAAACTAATACAACCTATGTGGAAAATAGTGTGATGATTCCTAAAAGATCTAAAAATTGACCTTCCATAAGACCCAGCAATCTCCCTTCTTGGAATATATCTGGAGGAACTCAAATCACTGTATGAAAAACATTCATGCACATGCATGCTTACTGCAGCATTATTCACAATAGGAAAAGCATGAAACCAACCATGCTGCCTATCAAAAATGGACAGGATAAAAAAATGTGGTACATGTACACAATGGAATATTATGTAGCCATAAACAAGTAAAAAATTATGAACTGCACAGCAACTTTGATGGACTTAGAGTCAACAATGCTGAGTGATCTATCACAGAAACAAAGAACTAAGTACCACATGTACTTACTCACCCATAAGCAGACCCTGAACAATTTTTATAATACTATAAGAAAGGGATTGGCAATAGTGGGAAACTGCCAGGGGAGGGAGGGCACACTCCATCAATAAGGGTATCTGATCTCAAACCAGGTGAAGTGGGGACCAAAGTGAGAGAATTTACCTGTACAATGACCATTTGTAGACCTATTCCTAAATTGTATCCCACATCTTTAAAATAAAACTTTAAAAAAAGATCAATGAACAATTAAATAGAAAATAGAAAGTAACTAATAGGAACAAATGTCAAGTCATTTTTAAAAAGTTAATAAAATTGATAACTCTTAGCAAAATTGCCCAAGGGAAAACAGAAAAATAAAAAGAAATATAATATCATAATAGAACTTACAAGTATGAAGTAAATAAAAATACTGGTGTGTCACGAAGATGGTGGTCAAACCAATGAGACTATGCAAGTCCTCGTGTGAGTGTGTGAGTGTATGGAAGATTCTGTGTATGTGCTGGTTAGTGAGTGGGTGTGTGAGGGGCTGAATGAGTGAGGGCTAGGGAGCTAGAGGCCAGGGATCTCTTGGTGCAGCAGCTGCTCAGCTTGGACCCTAGCTTGGACCCTAGTGATTCCCAGGGTGCGAAGCTGAGTGCCATTTTTTCTTTTCTTTTTTTGTTTTTTTGAGTTGGAGTCTCACTCAGTCGCCCAGACAGGAGTGCAGTGGCTGCTTCCGGCCACCGCAGTCTCGACCTGCTGGGCTCCGGCGATCCTTCCGCCTCGGCCTTCCAAGTAGCTGTAACTACAGGTGCGCGCTACCAGGCATGGCTCATTTTTGATTTATTGTAGAGATGAGGTATCGCCAAGTTGCCCAAGCTGGTCTCGAACCCGCGACTTCAGGCAATCCACTCATCTCAGCCTCCCAAAGTGCTGTGATTACAGGCTGAGCCACTGAGCCCGGCCATTTTTTTCTTAATCAAAACCCTTCCTGGGAAGAAAATACTGGGAGAAACTGATTGAGTGGGGGCTTGTGAGCATGTGGCCAGGGCCCTCCTGGTGAAGCAGTGGGAGCTGTAGCTGCTATGCTCAGTCCCTAGCACTTCCCAGGTCACAGAGGCCAAGGGCCATTTTTTAAAAAATGGACAAAAATTTTTCTGCAGAGCAGCAGTGGAGAGAGACGACTGTCTCTAGGCTCTGCCTCTCCACTGTTTCAGGATAGACTGCTAGCACCAGGCTTTGCCTCACCACTGAAGCACCTGGCCAGACGCTGGCAGCAAGGACTCTGGAGGGAGCCCAGAGGCAGAGTACCACCAGAGAAGATGAAAGACACACTCTGCCACAATCTTGAAAACAGGGCAGGAAAGTGTTCTGACTTGCTCACCAAGGAGCAACAAACCTGATCTCTGTGACTGGCAGTTCAATTACTCAGGAGTTGATCATGACCCAGAGGGAATATCCTGAAAGCAGAAACTTTGGAGGGACCTGACAAGTGCTGAGTCTCAGGTGCCCCACTCCATACCCTGATCCAGCCGAGGGACAAAGGGTGTGGAAAGAAGAGAATAGGGAAGAACTCCAAAGAGATCACTGGTGAGTGCAGGGCTGACCCAACCCTTCTCTTTCCCTGGCAATGCTCTTAACATCAGACCCACACAACTGGGGCACGACTGAGAGGGACAAACCCAGATGGAGCCTGGACATCAGTCACAATAGGAGAACAACATTCCAGAATAGACCTGACTGGGGCACCTCTCTGCAAGTACATACCTTCACCTCCCCACCGGAGGAGATCTCCCTGGTCATACAAGAGTGGGAGGGAAAGACTACAACCCCACCCACCCCCACTGCTCCTCTTCCTTCCCTGCTCTGGACACTGGGGAGAGAATGAAAAGGCGGAAGCTCTGCAGGAGATAGCAGAGCAGAGGAGAGGAACAATTACAGAACCTGCCACAAGAGAGCAGGGTTTGTTCTTTTTTTTTAGTTTTTAATATTTTATTTAAAAATTTTTTTGTCTGCTTGTTTGTTAGTTCATTTATTGTTTAAATATTTTTTAATGCATGAATGTGTTTGTGAGTGTTTGATCTTAATACCCTCTTTTTTTCTTTTTCTTCTTTTGTTTTCTGTTTATGTATGTATGTGAATGACTGAGTGTTCATCTTTCAGAATTTTTGCTGTTGCTCATTTCCTTCTGCTCTTTTGTTCTTCTCTTTTATCTTTAATTTTATTTAGTTTAAGGTGTGTGTGAATATATGTGTAAGGGCTCCTTCAGAGTTCCTTTTCCTCCCAGTATTTCTCTTTTTCTTCTCCATTCATTTGTGTGAGGCATGTGTGTGCATGTTTAGTTTTCCTTGGGTTTTTTGTGTTTTTTTTGGTATTTCAGTTTGTTTTGGGGTGTGTGTATATGTGTATGTGTGTGCACACACAACTGTTTTTGCTTTGGTTTATGCTTTCATTATTCTGTGTGGTTTTTCTTTTTTTTTTTTTTAATTCTTATCTGTCTTATTTTGTTCTATTTTTCTCTATTCTTTTCATTGCTGTCGCTGTATATTGGACTCAGGGAGTACACACACATAACTACTGCATTGTCTTATAGAGTGGTGATGGGGAGTGGGTCTCAGGGAACACATATCACAATCAGTGAACATTGTGATATGCAAGTAGTTTCTGATTCCGAGTGCCCCTACCTTATTTGACTTGCAAAACTACAAGAGACAGCAAAGCTTTCCACCCATAGTCTTGTTTCAAAATAGAACAAATCCACAGCCTGGATCAGGGAAGAATAGAGGACTGAGCAAACATCAGAAGTGAAAGTCTCTTTCACTGACACTGCATAATGGAACTAAAAAGAAAAGCAAGAGATCTGTCTCAAATGAGAAAAAAACAATGGAAGACCACAGGTAATTTAAAGTGTAACAAAGAGAAAACTCCTGAAAAATCAGACCTTGGAGCTCAAACAATGGAAGTCACCAATGACTGGGAATGGATGGAAAGAGTGAATAAAACTCAAGAAAGACAAAATGCAACACTGAAAGAACTTGTAACAGAGATTTTGGCAATAAAAAATTTCATTCTGGAACTAAATAACAAAATAACAAGCATGGAAAACAGAATTAATCTAGGGGAAGAAAGAATCTCAGAACTGGAAGATCAGAACATGAAATTAATCTGATCTGTAAAAAACATAGAAAGAAAGCACAGAAAGAAGGAACAAAGACTGCATGTGTGATTATATCAAGAGGCTGAAACTATGCCTGATTGGTATCCCAGAAGAAGAAAGAGAAATGGAGAACAACTTGGAGCAAGTATTTCAGGAAGTAATTCAAAAAAACTTTCCCCATCTACCAGAGATGTGACCAGCCAAGCACCCAAGAGATACAGAGAATCTGCACAAGACATCAAATGAGAAGACCAACCCCTAGACACATAGTAACTTGCCTACACAAAATAGGCACAAAAGAAAAAAACCTAAAGGCAGCAAAAGAGAAGGGTCTGACTACTTACCAGGGAAAATCAATCAGAAAAGCAGCAGACCTATCAGCAGAAACTACAAGTAAGAAGGAAGGAAGTCCTCAAATAAAAGCAATTTCAACCAAGAATTTCTTATCCAGCCAAGCTCAGCTTCATCAGTGATGGAGAATTAAAATCCTTCCCAGAAATCCAATCCCTAAGAGATTATGCAGCTTCCAGACCAGCTCTAAAGAAGACACTTAAAAAGGTATTAAACTCAGAAGAGAGAAAAAAAAGAATGGTCACACATTTCCCCAGAGAACAGCAGACCACAGAATCAATGGAGAATACATTGCAACAAAAAACCTGAAAGCACACACATGCATCAACCCCAAAGCCAAAAGAAAACAAGCAAACAAAGAAAAAACCTTATAAGAACCTCATGACAGGGATAAACAGTTACATTTCAATAATCAGCCTACATGTGAATGGACTAAATGCTTCACTGAAAAGACACATAATGGCAAACTGGATAAGAAACCTTGACCCAATTATTTGCTGCATTCAGAAAACTCATCTTACCACAGGGGATGCACACAGACTCAAAGTTAAAGAATGGAAAACAAGTTTCCAGGCAAATGGATCAAAAAAGTAGACAGGAGTGGCAATCTTAATATCAGACAAAATAAGGCTTTAAGCTATCAAAATTGTTTAAAGATGCAAAAGGAACCTACATAATGATAAAAGGTTCAATTCACCAACAAGAAATAGCCATCATAAACATAAATGCACTCAACACAGGAGCACCAGCATTCATAAAGCAACTACTAAGTTAACAAAAAAAGGTATTGAGTCTAACACTATTATAGCAGAGGACTTGAATACCCCACTAACAACCCTAGATAGATGATTGAGGCAAAAAATCAACATGGAGATCCAGAATCTAAACTTGACACTTGACCAAATGGACTTAATAGATACCTACAGATTATTCCACCCAACAACCACAGAATAGTGGGATAAAAACAACTATCAACACCAACAACATTTCGCTAAAGCCCATAAAGACATGGACACTAAACAGCATGATGCAGAACAACTACTGAGTCAACACTGAAATCAAAGCAGAAATTAAAACATTCCTGGAAAAAATGAAAATGAAGAAACATCTTACCAAAACCTCTGAGATGCCATAAAAACAGTTCTAGGAGGGGAATTTATATTTCTAAAAGCACACATCAAGAAAATGGAAATATCACAAGATGAGAGCCTAAAAATTCACCTATGGGTGGTAAAAAGAAAAGATCATCAAAACCCTAACTTTAGCAGAAGAACCCAAGTCACCAAAATAAGACCCCAAATATGGGACATAGAAGACAAAAATATCTTAGAAAACATCAACAAAACAAAAAGCTCGTTGTTTGAAAGAATTCACAAGATTGATGGAGCCCCTAGCCAGAATGACAAAGAAAAAGAGAGAAAAAGTCCAAATAAATACGATCAGAAATACACAACTGACCCTAAAGAAATACATAAGATTATCAGAGATTACTATGTACACCTATATGGAAAAAAACTTGATAACTAAATGAAATGGAGGACTTTCTGAAATCACACAACCACCTCAGGTTGAAATAAGAAGACATTGAGACACTACATAGACCAATAACAACCTAGGAAATTAACTCTGACATAAGAAAAATAACTCCAAAAAAAAAAAAAAAAAAAAGCCCTGGACCAGACAGCTTTCCAGCAGAATTCTACAAAACGTACAAGGAGGTGGTGATATTAATCCTATTGAAAGTATTCCAGGCAATTGAGAAAGATGTAATTCTCCCCAAAACATTTTACAAAATTAACATCACACTAATACCCAAATGAGGCGAAGATTCAACAAAAAAAAGAACCATAGGCCAATATCCCTTATGAACATAGATGTAAAAATCCTCAACAAGATTCTGGCAAATCGGATCCAAAAACACATCTCAAAAACCATCCATCATGAACAAGTAGGCTTTATATGCAGGATGCAGGGCTGGTTCAACATCTGCAAGACCATATATGTAATTAAATACATCAACAGATGTAAAAACAAGAACCACATGATTATATCATTAGATACAGAAAAAAGCTTTTGATAATATCCAGCATTCCTTCTTGATAAAAACCCTCAAACACCTAGGTATAGAAGGAACATATCTCAAAATAGTAAGTACCATGCATGATAAACCCACAACTAACATTGCTAAATGGACAGAAACTGGAAACATTTTACCTGTAAACTGGAACAAGACAAGGCTGCCGACTCTCACCCCTCTTGTTCAACATTGTGTTGGAATCCTAGCTAGCATAATTAGACAAGAGAAGGAAATCAGGGGTACCCAAATAGAAAGAGGAGAAGTCAAGTTATCCCTCTTTGCTGACAATATGATAGAACATAAAAAATCTAAGACAATCTGTCAAAAACCTGCTTGCACTGACAAAGGACTTTGGCAAAATCTCGGGGTACAAGATAAATATCCAAAAGATAGTTGCATTCTTATACACCAACAACAAGCAGGCAGAAAACTAAATAAAGAGCACAATCCTATTCACAATGGTCACAAACACACAAAAAAGAAATATCTTGGCATCTTCCTAGCCAGAGAAGCGAAAGACCTTTAATGAGAACTACAAAACAGTGCTCAAAGAAATTCATGAAGACACAAACAAATGGAAAAATATTCCATGCTTTCATAGATAGGAAGAATCAACATTGTTAAGATGTCCGTTCTACATAAGGCAATCTACAGATTTAATGCAATATCCTTAATTACCTACATCATTCTCCTAAGACCTGAAAATGACAGTACAGAAATTCATATGAAAACATAAATGACCACAAGTAGCCAAAACAATCCTTAGCAAAATAAATAAGGCAGGAGGTATCACACTTCCAGACTTCAAACTTTACTATAGGGCTACAATAATCAAAACAACCTGATATTAGTACAAGAACAAGCATATAGACCAATGGAACAGAATAAAGGTTACGGAAGCAAAGCCTCAATTTCTCAACCAACTAATCTTTGACAAAGCATCCAATAACAACCACTGGGGATAGGAGAACCTATTCAATAAATGGTTCTGGGAAAAATGGCTGACCACATGCAGAAGATTGAAACAGGACCCCTACCTATCACCATACACAAAAATTAACTCTAAATGAATCAAAGACCTAAACATAACACCTCAAACTATAAGAATCTTAGAAAATGCGGGTGACACCCTTATGGAAATTGGAATTGATAACCAATTCCTTATCAAAATCCCAAGTGACCATAACATAAGAAAGAAGATAGACATGTGGGACCTTATCAGACAGATGAGCTTCTGAAAAACAAAAGAAACCACCAAGAGAGCAGGGAGACAATCCACATGAAAAAAGATATTTGCCAACTGTATGTCTGACAAAGGCCTAACATCTAGGATTTACAAGGAACTCAAACATGTTGAAAGAAAAAAAAAGAAACAGTCCCATTGAAAAGTGGGCAAAAGACATGAATAGACACTTCTCAAAAGAAGATATACAGGCAACCAACAGACACATGAAAAAGTGCTCAGGCTTACTCATCATCAGAGAAATGCAAATCAAAACCACATTGAGACAGCACCTAGCCCTAGTAACAATGGCCATCATTAATAAAATAAACAACAACAGATGCTGGCGAGAATACATAGAAAAAGGAATGCTTCTACATTACTGGTGGAAATGGAAACTAGTGCAACATCTTTGGAAAACAGTTTGGTCATTTCTGAAAGAACTTGAAATTGACCTTCCATATGGCCCAGCAATCTCCCCATTGGGAATATACCCAAAGGAAATCAAATTATTCTATAAAAATGATACCTGCATACGCATGTTTGCTGCAGTTCTATTCACAACAACAGAAACCTGGAACCAACCTTGCTGCCCATCGATGCTGGACTGGATTTTAAAAATGTGGTAAATATACACAATGGAATATTATGCAACCATAAATAAGGACAAACAGATGGATTTTGCAGCAACTTGGATGGATTTAGAGTTGATCATACTCAGTGATCTATCACAGAAACAAAGAATAGAGTACCATATGTTCTCACTCATAAGCGGACCTTGAATAATTAACATAATACTATAAGAATGGGATTGGCAATAGTGGGAAACTGCCAGGGGAGGATGGGTGGGATTAGCCGTTGAGGGAAACTGCCAGGGCAGGGAGGGGCACACCTCATCAACAAGGGTACCGGCATAATGAACAGTTGTATCCCTAACCCTGAATTGTATCCCACATCTTTAAAATAAATAAATAAGCTTTTTCCCAACAAAGTCAACAACATGAAGGAAATAGGAAAATTTGTTGAAAGGCATACCTTAACAAAGTGAGTATGAAAGAGGAAGTTAGCCTAGCAATTTAACACCTATTTATAAAATAAACTTACAATATCAAAACTTTCCATAAAGAAGACATTTTATGTAGATGACTGCCTTAGTAAATTCTATTAAAACTTTAATTATAATTAATCTCAACATTACACATAATATTTTTCATAATATATGGGTGCTGAATATACTCCAACTCATTTTATAAGACTAAAATAACAGCACAAAAATCTGGCAAGTGTTTTACAAGAAATAGAAAAGATGAATATTCTTTATGAATACAGATGCAAAAATTCCTTTACAAAAATGTTAGCAACTCAAACTTAGCAAAATATTAAAAGGAAAATACAGTATATTCAAGCAGGAATACATGTTCAGTTTAAATTTGAAAATCTTGTCATATAATTAATTATATTAACCAATAAAGGATATGAAAATTAAAATGGATGTGATTATTCATTAGATCATCAAAACCAACGCGCACACACACACAATAATTTGGCAGATTGACAGTTGTTAATAAAACTCTCATAAAATAAGGAAAGATGGAAGCATTATTAATCTGAATAAGGACATTGTTAAACAAACAAACCCTAAAGTCAACACTTTATTTATTAGAGAAACGTTTATTAGCATATTTCCCTTTATATCAGGAAAAATCAATGATGTTTGCCTTGATTACCACTTTTACTCAACATCGTACTGCAAGTCCAAGACAGTGTGGTTAAGCAAGAAAAAATGAAGACATAGTGTTTGAAAAAAATAATAAAATTTATTTTTTATTTATTGATATCATAATTAAATACAGAAAATCCAAAGAAGCCTATAGTAAACTATAGCAACACTCTAATCACATCTAGCAACACTCAAGGGTACAAGGCAAGAAAAATAAAAAATAAAATTGCATTTCTATATGTTAGCAAGAAAAATTGGAGAGTGATACTAAGAATTCAGCATCATTTTTAATAGTCTCAAATTTGAAAAAATACAAATTATATTTTTTCCCCATTAATTTACTCACTCCATTGCCCAGGCTTGAGTGCAGGGGGTAGGTAATCGTATTTCACAGCAGCCTCGAACACACAGGCTCAAGTAATCCTCCCACCTCAGCTTCTCAAGTAACTGGTACTACAGGTGGGTGCCACCATGTCCAACTAATTTAAAAAATTTTTTTTCGTACAAACAAGGTCTTGCTTTGTTGCCCAAGCTGGTCACAAACTCCTGGCCTCAAGCAGTCCTCCTGCCTTGGCTTCCCAAAGTGCTGGGATTATAAGCATGACCCACTGAACCCAGCTTACAAATTACTTTTTAGAAAATGTTTAGATTTTAATAAACATGTAGATATTCATATATAGATATATCTATATAACTGTATAGGTATATGGTATTCAATATTGTGAAGATGTCAGTTCTTCCCAATTTGATCTATACTTTCAATAAAAGTTAAATCAGAATTATGGATTTTTATAATACTTTTCAATCTTCTGTTAAAATTTACATAGAAATAAAAGGGCCGACAATAAACAAAACAATCTCTAAAACTGAATAAAGTTAAAGAACTTATACTATTTGACTTGCATAATTCTAAAGCTACAGTGTAAGACGATGTGGTAGTGATATAATAATAGACACATAGATTCATGGAATAGAAACACACACATATCTACAGTCAGTTGCTTTTTTGTAAAAATAAGAAAATTCAGTAGTGCAGTTAAATAGATTTAAGGAGGTTTTTTTCAACAAATGATCTGGAACCACTAGATATACTTACGAAAAAAATTAAATTTGACTTCCACTTTATATTATTCACAAATATAAACTCAAGACAGAATGTAAGAATAAATATGATATATTTCCAACCAAGAGAAAGAACAACTTACTTAAACAAAATGCAAAAGGCACAAACCATAAAATAAAATATTGATAACTTAGACTCTACTAAAATTAAAACCTTCTACTAATGAAAGATACCATTAAGAAAATGAAAATGCAAGCCACAAACAGCAAATACTCATAATATAAAGAATATATCTGCATATATCCATATGCAGAAAAAACATTTTAAAAACTCCCTTGAATCTGCAAAAAGTGCATGAAAACCAACTAAAAATTGGGCAAATATTTTAGATTGACACTTGATGACTGAAAAAATACAAATGGGCAATAAACACTTGGAAAGATTTTCAACAGTTAGAGAGATACAAACTAAAACCAAAGTTGGATACAATTTTCTACACACTAGACTGACCAAAGTTTAAAATCTTAACCTTATTAAATGTAGAAGTGGCTTTTAATCAACTTGTGTTTTCATATGTTACTGGTCAGTTTGTAAAACTTTACAAAAGTTTGGGAATTTCTTGATAGTTCCTTTTGAAATTAAACGTACACCTATACCATGATTTCACAATAATGCATTAATTTATTTAATTAAAAGAAATTTTGAAAACATGTAAGGATAAAGATCTGCTACATCAATTACTTTTGTGCCTCATTCACAAAAGTAAAATATTAGAAACAACCCACATTTTATCAACAGAAGAATTAATAAAAAATTTTGATAATTTCATACAAAGATATAATACTTAGATTAAAAGTAATGAATTATGTATGTATTATGGATAAATTTAGATACCTTTGTATTGAGCAAAAGAAGCCAGACACAAATAATACATACTATATAATTCAATGAATGTGAATTTCGTGAATAGGAAAAATAGAAATCCAAATACAATTTGCCTTTAGGAGGAAGGGTTGTTATCTAGAATGGGGTTGAATAAAATTTCTGGGATGATGGTAATGCTTTAGGCTTAAATTGGTGTGTTGATTACACAGACACAGGCACATTTTCATTTGAATTTCTCATTTCAATTTAAATTGCTTATTTTGCTACATATAATGATATATCTATATGATAGAAAGAGAACAAGAGAGAATAGAGATAGATGATTTTTTTGAAAAAATAAGAACAATCTTTAAATATTTATAATTACCATGTTTACACAAATTTCGAATTCATTAGGCACTATCTTAGATATCTGATTGTTTTAGATAACTCTCATAAGAAACATGAGGTGTAAAGTGTCATTATTTCTACTTGATCGATGAGGGAATTAAATGATAGGAAGGTTAACTGATTGTTAAGAATCATACAAAACAAGGATTCAAATGTTGGTAATTTTTTTTTTGAAATCGAGGTGAATTGTACATACTACCATCTTCATCATCATCTTCTCTTATTACAAGAAACTTGGCAACAACTAATATCGTGAAAATCACTGACTTTAAATGTGTACACAAGTTACATAGAATATTTATGCTCTGAACTCATAACCTCCTCCTAGTTATTCCAGTCTACACTCAAAATTTAAGTATCATTTATTTACAACTCAAAGTGGTATCTAACCCAGGACTGAGTAATTGCTATGTTTCATCTTTTTCTCAATGGCATCTCATTTGCAATGTGTTATGATCCTTCCCTACTCCTGACTACCATCCTAGTCCTCTTCTAATATTTACCATTTTTATGAAACTATTAATCATGCATCGTTATTTAAATCAGAAATATGACTCCTTTTAATATCTAATAAATATTGTTGAGCTCCTACGTCATATTATATACATTATCTTTCTTTGGTAAACCATCAGTCAACAAGATAGACCAGACATCTATTGTAATGGAGCTAATCTTAGTGGCGATAACAGGCAATATGCATTCAAGGATAGATGATGATAGATGATAGATGATAGATGGTAGATAGATAGATAGATAGATAGATAGATAGATAGATAGATAGAAAGATAGAAAGATAGGTGAATGATAGAGATTCTGAAAAAAAGTAATGAAAGAATAATTTAGAAGGGGCCAACAAGTTAGGGATTGTCTCTCCAAATGGTAAGAATATGCAAACATATGAATAACAACATAAAAAGAATTCCTGGTAGATGGAACAGTTGCTGCAAAATTCCTGAAATGAGATCCGGTGTGGTATCTTTGAGAAACAGAGAGAAGCAATGTTTTTAGAGCAGGTGAGAGAAGAAATGCCATGGATGGTGCCTGGGAGGCTATTAGGACACAGGGCTTTTAAGCCAAGGAAAGGAGTTCACTCAGTTGACTCTGGGTAAAATGGGAAATAATTAAAAATTATGACTCACCGTTGTTCTGAAGAGAAAGACAACATCTCTTAAAGATAACATCTCTTAAACAGAGATGATATTTTTATGTCTGTTGTGTTGTGTTTGCATCCTTTAGTTTCCTTTTGCATCATACTCATCCCTTGCTTGGGGGCTCCAGTGTAGCTGGCTATATTTCAGTTCCTAGAATATCTATGATTCCTCAGACCACAAGGCATTTGACCATGCTTCTTCTTTTATGTAGGATAATAGAATTTTTAAACACATAAATGGGTCAAATTCAAATACTGTGAAAAAACAACTCATACTGATTTCTCATATAATAAAATAGTGGGAGAAAAGAAGATAGGAGAAGCCTTCCTCCCAAACTCACTTCCTCCTTGAAGTCTTAGAACGTGTGCTACCAAAGTTTCTTGGTCAGCCTTCCTCTTGATGGGAGCCACTGTGTGCATCTGAAGAACTATTTCCTCTTTTAAGTATAGGTATTTAGCATGTACCAGAACAGACAATTTTCTGTAAGGCAACACATCTGAGATAGAAAAGAATCTGTGATGATGGCTTTTTTCCTGAGCTAAGTTATATAAAGTAAAATAAAGGAGAAACAAGATGAACACAGACAGCTATATACTCCAGAAAGAACTGTGTTTACATTCCCTCACTGTCCTCACCAAAAAAGACCTACGGATTGCTCCAAATTATGACAGGAATCAGGCAATATAAACCGTAAAATTTTCACCTCAGGACAGCGGAACTCCATGATGTAGATGACTAACACAAAGCAGGGACTGACCAAAACTTATCTAAGTAATTTAAGATCTCAGAAATAAACATCTGTGGAAATAAAATTAAAAAAAACACATAGAGGGTTAGTTAGCAACCTCTTGATTAGAATAGATAACTACTGCATTATCACTGTATAAATCATAGGATGAGGAAAATGAAGAAACAGAAAAAAGATAGAAGCCTATAAAATATTCTGGAATATGAAAGTATGGAACTATTTTCTTTTTGGAGGGGGGGTGTTGAGAAAGCCGAAGTTTATTAAAACAATAAAAAAGCTCCCAAGTAGGAGAGGACTTGAAAGAAGATTGCCCAGAACTATTTTCTTAAAATAAGCAGAAGAAAATGAGACCTAAATAAATACTTACTATAAGATACAATAGGATATGTAAGACTATCTTCAGTTTGAGTTGTCAGAACTATTAAGAAAGATAGCCTTCATAAAGTATTAAAGATTAAATGAAAAGAGAACTAGAATATATAAGCAACAAATGCTAAGAAACTAAAAATGTAAGCAAAAAAAGTTGCATAAGAGTTAAGAAGGAACATAATCTACCAAATATAGAGTCAAATTCACAATTTGAGAAATAGGTTGAAACTATCCTTAAACTATGATAGCTATAAAAAACATGATGGATATTAAAAGAGGAGAATATATTGAGAATAGAACTCTAAATCATGAATAAACTACATTTTAAGAGATATCCTGGCATAAAGAAAACAAAACAAAACAAAAATGGTGTAATATCCAAAAATATTTCCAAAGTTGTTTTTTTAAAGTAAACTTTTGACTACAAGAACTTACCATACTCCAGGCTTAGTTCAAATAGTACAAAAATAACTCCCATTAGATATATTCTGAAGAAGTCTTAAATTTTGATTATAAAGAAAATTAAGTCATAAACATACGTACATAAATAACGTGACTATTTTTAGAAAAAAATAATTATCATTAACTCAGGCAAACTGCTATTAATGTAGAAGGACAATATAAAGAGACTTTGGAACATGCAAAATTAGAACACAAAATAAAAAATTACCTATGTAAACTGTCCCAGAAATGTACTAATTGAAAATATAAGCTATGAAATAAACTATGAAATACAGAAGGTTGGATTTCAGAGAGTGACATGAGCCCTATTCTATCTCATATCACCATCTTTGTGATGGCTATTTCATTAATTCAACAAATATTTTTGTCACCAGTATACTGGGGCCTATTTAGCATATTATAATGCTAGTATTAATGACAAAAATAAATAACAATATGGTAATAGAATCACAAAAAGAAAACATTAATATTGATTCTTAAAAGATGATGCCATGAAAATTAATAATGATTTGAGTGTATTACTCAGTTTATATTTCATTGAGAAAAATTGGAAAGCAAGAGAATACTATTCTAAATTTGTCAATTTGCATTGCAACATGTAATAAAATTGAAGTCATATGTAATAAAATTGATCCTGAATATGACAATTTTGAACATAATAAATTTAATTACATGAGTTGTTTAAAAATCTACTGTATAAATGCTAAATCATTTAAGACAAATGTAAAAGCAATATATGCTATATAATTAATACAATAATTAATGAAAATAGTTTTAAATAGCATAAACATGACATACCAAATATCAATAAACATGGAACAGTTAAACTTCACATTAAGAGATAATATCTATCTGATTTGGATAAAGGCAGTGAATTGTAAGAATATATTGATTATATGAGAAATACTTGAAGCACAAAAGTAAAAATAAAATGACATATGAACACAGTTTTGAATATAGAAAATTTAAATGGTCTTGTCTTTAATGTATATGAGAGCAGATACAGATAAATTATATGCCTGAATATGCCAGACTCTACCAGTTTGTATTAGACCTGATTTATATTTTGTGATTTATAATTTTTTTGAATTTTCAGTTTTCCTGTAAAGGTATATACTCTAAGATTAGAAAAAGAGATGTAGTCTTATTAAGAAAAAATTCTGGATTATTTACTATTTTGTTTTTGAAGAATATTTATCTTCTTCCTTGCTTAATTAACTAGTCAGGTCAGGACTTTGTTATTTTAGCAGAGATGAATAAATCTGGGAATTAATGACTGTGGACAGGAGAATATTCTTAAACATTATGACCTTGATTTTAATGTGTCTCTAGAAACATGGGATATTAAATGAGCTGGAATATGTTTACTTTTCATCATTTGAAGGGATATTTATTCTTACCTGATCTACTTGCCCCTTGAGCTCTTGAGCTTTATCATTCCAATTTCTTATCAACTGACAGTTTGAAGTTTTTATTTCACTCGAGAAGACTGCATACATTGCAAGTGTTAAAATATGACAGTGAAAATATCATTATTCCGGCTCGATATATCATTTAGATTTTAAAAATGTTATTTCATTCATGTTTTATAAGATGTCTTTAACAGTCATCAGCTCCCTGCTCTGATTCCTGTATCCACAAAGAGCTATTCTACAACTGGGGCAAAGGATTCTTTTGCCCAAAGCATTTCTGATCATTCATAATCTCACTCACCCAGAGCTAAAGGCTTAAAAATCTCTTACACATTTTCCTTTTCTAAGTTCCACTTTTGGCTTACCACGGCTAGAGATTTATTTTTGCTTCCCTTCTCTCTGCATGAATTCTTCTTGACTTCTCTCTCATTTTTTCTCTCTGAGATCTTTTAATTTCTTGTCTCTTTTTAATGTTGAGAGATTAAATTCAGCCTCAGCTTTGCTCCACAGACATGCATATCCCAATTCGTGCTACAGCTTAGCAAAGTCAAGGGGCTTCTAATGAACAGTAGCATCCAAATTACAAGACATCTTATTGAACAGGCATTTTGGAGTCTCATTCTCTTCCCCACACACAAGTATTTCCTCCTAATACATAGTATAGTCTCCCCAGAGGACGTCCAGTTGAACTAGAATTTGTCTTTATCCTTCCACCACTTAGATATATACCAATGGCACCAAAACCGTGGCCCCCAGATAGCATTAGCATCACCTGTGACATCATTATAAATGCAGATCCTTGAGCCCTAATCCATACCCATTGAATCAGAAACTCTGAGAGTTTCTCTTGGTAATTCTGATGCATACAAAAGTTAAGGATCATGGAATACAGTCTGAAGCAACATTTAAAAATATACAATTTCAAAATACATTTATATGTGATCACATCATAACAAGAATAGAAGAATAGGGATGAAAATAGGGATGGAGTGGTGGGGAGATAGCTCTGCATTCAAATTGCAGTTCTGACCATGCTGTCCTGAACACCATTTATCCCCAGCTTTGATATTCAATAGCTTCCCAGAGCCAGTTTGTTCCACCTCCACCTTATTCCTCCCACGACAAAGTTTACCTTAATTCACTTTGGGATGACAGCATACCTGGCTTGAATTCAAATCTGCCTTTTCCAAAACTTTCTCTGTGCTTTCTATGCACAGGGCTCAGCCTACTCCCATGTGAGACTGCTCAAGGTGACTTTTCAAAGTTCTCTTCCATTTTTTCCCTGAATTTTTGCCTATGGCTCTGCACCACTTAATAGGCTGATAATTTCATAACTCTAATAAGGAATTTTATCATAGTGATAATTTAGTGCATGTTTACCACCAATACACAATGGGTCTCTTTTTGTCAGTTCAATAATAGACAATTGGTCTAAATTCTAAATACACCTTGATTTAGTTCATGTATTTCTTTTCCTCCTTCCTAGACTAATTGTCACAACTGAACGGTAGATTTGGGTCAGATTGCAGAGTCTGAAAGGAATTATACTGTACCCTATTCACAATGGTAATAGCTGAAAAGTTTTCTGAGTGATTAGAGGCTGCTGTAGGGACGAGAGAGGAAGAACTACCTATGGGGACACAAACTAGAGACCTTCGACTTAGTCTGCGTGAGCGATTGCAATAATAGTAGTTTGGTCTAGAGTTGGAACGGTAAATATCCTGTGGCTATATTGAAATGTATAGAGAAAACCACACAAGACTTTGATATAGATAGAAGAAGGGAGCAGTGAAGAATGAAGTAGGGTGCCAAGGTTAGTTCTCAGGCTTCTGTCTTGTGTCAGTGGATGATGATGGAATCAGCCAATTAAATAAGAAAACTCTGAGCCGGGCCTCGGTGGCTCAAGCCTGTAATCCCGCGCCTTTGGGAGGCTGAGGTGAGTGGATTGCCTGAGCCCGCGGGTTGCAGACCCGCCTGGGCAGCGAGACCTCATCTCTACAATAAATCAAAAAATCAGCCGGGCGTGGTAGCGCGCGCCTGTAATTCCGGCTACTTGGAAGGCGGAGGCCGAAGAATCGCCGGAGCCCAGCAGGCTGAGGCTGCGGTGGCCACGAGCGGCCACTGCACTCCGGTCTGGGCGACATAGTGAGACTCCAACAACAACAACAAAAAACTCTGGAAAAGAACTCAGTTGTAGGGGTGAGTGGGGATAGATACCACTTATGCTTCCTTCCCCAGTAACCACTTAACAGTTTTGTTTTGTTTTGTTTTTTTGGTTTCTTCTCCCCTCATTAGGGAGCGACACAGTCATGCTGCTTCTACTGCTTATTTAAGAGATGCAAAGTTATGATGTGTTACTTAGTAACCCTACAGTCTCTTGTCATCCTCATGAGAAGTATCTAAGGTAGATGTTTTTAAGCTCAACCTCAAAGAAAGAAAAATGAAACAGAATTAAATGAATAGTTCAAAATCACGTACTAATAGCAGGTAAAATTCTAAGCAAGCAGCTGTATAAAAGTTTAGTACTTGAACTCCTAGAGTTAAACTTTACTACACCATACTGCACTTCATCAATTTTTAAAAAATGCATTATTTGTCCCATATTTTAATATCTTTAAATCAATATTTATTGAAATTCATTGAATAAGAAAGTATCATGGCATAATTTAGCTGGCATCTAATTTTTCTTCTTTAGTAGTACATACAATTGGTACATCTTTAAAAAGTACATCTTAGATTTTTGAGATAGGATATAATTATTTTATTTCCTGACTTTATATCTTTAGAGATACTCATACATTGATATTAAATTAATTGATATCTTAAGTTATTGAGACACTGTAAACTCAAGTGTTCCTAATGCTACTTGGCAAAGAATTATGTTTCCCCAATTCAACCATTTGTTTGCTCTCCTAGGCACATTTCATAATCCTCCTCAAATTCCCAATAACGTATCTCCTGTGCTCATTTTTAATTTTAGTAAGAAAATACAGTGAGTATTTTGAAGTTGTTGAACATAGTACTCTCTGCCTACCAATTACATATGTTGTCAGTTGTAGACCTATATACACCCATTAAAATTTTTTGTTTGATCAGTTATTGAGGAAAATGAGCTAGAATCTTCAATGATAGTTGCAGAGGCTTTCATTTCTTCTTTGTATTCTGTTAATTTTTACTTGGCATATTTAAAGCTATGATTTTACATGAATACACTTTTATTATATTGATTGATTGAATCAGTGCCTCACTCTATCACCTAGGCTGGAGTGCAGTGGCATGATCATGGCTCACTGCAGCCTTGAACTCCTAGGCTCAGGTGATCCTCCCACCTCAGCCTCCTGAGTAGCTGGGTCTATGGGCATGAACCACCACACCCCACTTTTATTTTATTTTATTTTATTTTGGGGTCGAGTTGAGGTCTCACTATGTTGCCTAGGCTGGACTTGAGCTCCTAGGCTCATGAAATCCTCTTGCTTCAGTTTCCCAAAATGCTGGGATTACAGACATAAGCCACTGCATCTGGTCTACTTTTATAATTTTATATTTCTGAGAATTAAATTTTTAATCAAATTTCCTTTTCTAACTTTAGCATTAATTGTATGCATTTAATACTATTATTGAAGTGGGTAGGTTTTAAGCTACTATTCACAATTTTCTACTTGTCCCATCTATTCCTTGTTTTTTGGTTTCTACTTTTTATTGTTATTAATAGAATATTTTTCTATTATTTTTCACTATTGGCTTTAATGTTGGTAACCCTAAAAATTACATATAAAACTAACTCTCACATACAATTTTGTGTAAGAATATAAAAAACCTTGGCAGAGTGCAGTGACCCCAGCTTATAATCTCAGCACTTTGGGAAACTAAGGCAAGAGGATCGCCTGAGCCTGTGGGTCCGAGACCAGCCTGGGCAACATGTTGAGACTTCTTTTCTACAATCAGTCAATCAATAAAAATTAGCCACACCTTGTAATGTGCTTGTAATTCTGGCTAGTTGGAAGGCTGAGGTGGAAGGATCACCGGAGTCCTGCAGGTCGACGCGGGGGTGGCTGTGAGTCTGCCACTGCACTGCAGCCTGGGCGATGGAGTAGACTCCAACTCAAAAAAACAAAGCAAAACAAAACAAAACAAAACAAACAAATAAAAAAGCCTTAAAACTACTTTCTCCTTTAAGTCTTCATATATTGTGATACTGTTATCCCATACTTTACCCATACATTCATTGTAAATCATATGGTTTAATATAAAGTGAGCATTCCCAATCTGAAACTCAAATTTTAAATGCTCCAAATCTGAAACTTTTGGGGAACTGGCATGATGCCACAAGTTATGCACTTAACAGAAACTTTGTTTCAAGCACAGAATTATTTACAATATTATATATCATTGTCTTCAGGCTATATGTATAAGGTGTACATAAAATATAAACGAATTGTATGTTTAGACTTCTATCCTCAAGATATCTTATTATATATATGCAGATGTTCCAAGATCTGAAAATACTTTGAAATTTGAAACACTTCTGGTTCCATGCATTTTGGATAAGGGATGTTCAACCTATATATACTACTGTATTAATCTACTCAGTCTTTCATAAAAAATACCATAGGCTGGGTTTCTTAAACAACAGAAATATCTTCTCACCATTTTGGATGCTAGGAAGTTCACAATCACAGTGCAATCATGGTTGGGTATTGTGAGGGCTCTCCTTCTGGCTTGTAGATGTCTGCCTTCTTACTATCTCCTCATAGATAAGAGAGAGGGAGCAAGCTCTCTGGAGTCTCTCTTCTTATAAAGGTTCTAATTGTGTCTCATCTAAACGTAATTACTTTTTCATTTCTAAACACCATCACTTTGTGAGGTAGAACTTCGATGTATGGTGTTAGGATGGGAGGGCACAATTCAGTCTACAGCAATAGTAAGATAATACAGCTTTTTTGCTGCGTCATTCAGTTGTTATTTGCATAATTTAGGAACAGGGATAAAAATAGTCTGTTTGTTTGATCACATTTATATTATTTCTGCTATTTATTTTACCTGTAGATATGAATTTTTACCTAGTAGTATATCCCTACATCTTGAAAAAATTCATTAGAGATTGTGTAGTTTTCAGATTGTGTAGTTTTCAGATTGTGTAGTTTTCCTCTTAACAAATCCAGTTTCAGCTTAGTTGAAAACATATTTATTTTAAGCATTTTCTTTAGGGAATTTTTACTTATTATAAAATTCTGGAATAAGAACTTTTTTTCCTTTTCAGCACTTAACATATAGCATTCATTTTATTCCTTATGATGAGAAATTAGCCATCATTTGTTTTGCCTATATTGGTATATAGCATTTATCTTTTTTTTTTTTTCCTCCTGCGGCTTCTCTTAAAATTGTCTGCTTATTTTTGGTTTTCAATATGTTTCTTTGTTTTTAACAAGTACTTTTTTTCTAAATTTCTTAATTCTGAGGGTTAATGTTTTTAATCAATGTGGAAATTTTATCATTATTTTTTCTATAATTTTTTCCTGATTACTCTATTTTTTCTCCATTTCTGGATTAAGACTGTTTTAGTCTTACAAGAATCCAAAGATTAGTTCATTTTTCTTTCAACCCTCTCTCTGTTTTTTACCTTGAGTAATTTCTATTGAACTATCTTCAAGTTCACTGACCTTTTCTTCTAACATTTTCAATTTAATATTCATCTAATATAGACATTTTCTATATTATGATAAGGTAGTTTTTAGTTTTATAATTTCCACGTGGAACCTTTCTTTTGAGTTATTCCTCAGCTTTTCACACATTATGTCTATATTTTCTTTCATGTCTCCTACATGTTTATAATAGCTGTTTTAAAGTCCTTGTACTAATTTTATCTTCTGGATTGCCTCATGGTTGGTTTTTACTAGCTGTTCTTCCTGTAGATTATGTGTCAAATTTTCTTTTTTCATGTCTAGTACTTTTTAGTTCTATGCTGGGATATGTGAATGGTGCATTTTATAGAGTCTTGTGCTGTCTTCCTTTACAGGTGTTTGTGTTTACTTATGGAATGCAGTTTAATTATTTGAGGATCCTCTTGATTTTGTCAAAGGATTGACCTTATGCCTTTGGTTAATGTGTATTTGGGTTTGTCTTTAGGCTTAGATTAGGACCTTTATTCTAGTGCATAATTCTTATATTTAAAGTATAATGGTTTCTCAGCCGGATGCCTGAGGTACTAGGAAATTTTCTTCACTCAGACTGGATTGGAACTCAAACATCTCCCAGCAGTAACTCTGCTGTATCTCAGAGGTAATTCCAGCCTGAGCAATTACCTTGCTGAGGTTTTTGTGTGTGTGTACAGGCCAGCCCTTGACCAAATACCTGAGGTTCCACTCACAGGCCTCTAATATCTTCCTCTGTTCATCAGTGTTCCTCATGCATCCTGCTCCAATCTCCTCAGATGCTTCAGACTTTGGGGGTCCACCTCCACACTGAATTGTCAGAAAGCTCCCCAAGTAGAAAGTCAGTACAAACATGAAGCATAACTTGTGTGCTTAACTTCTCTCAAGAATCCTCTGGTGTCTGTTATCAAATGCCTGAACTGTGAAGATAATAGATTCATCAAGGCTGAGGAGAAGTCCTGAGTCTTATTTTGAATTTTATTTTTTTTCAAGCTGCATCTTTTATACCTTTGTTTTTAAATTTTGACTATATCTAGTGATTCATACTTTTTTAGTTTGCTGATTCTAAAGTTTTTGGTATTTTTCACAGGCCTGATTGCCTAGAATAAGAACCTGAGTTGGGAATCCTATTAAAGCGATATATCAAGAGAGAGCTCTCAGGAAAAGGGGCATGAGGGAAGCAGGATAAGAAAGGGAACAAGCCAAGCAAGGATGTGGTTTTTGTTGGAGACTAGCTTCAGCTTAATCCTATGTGAAGTTCTAGAACATGGACTAGACCACAGAGCTGTTCTCCACCTTGAAGCGAGAAGTCTAGTTGCATGTCCTCTTATTTCAGTCAGTCATTGACTGATTGCTGCCAGGGCAGTGAAAGTGGGAGTTTTGGGGTAGGAAAGTATAATCTCTCTCAGGCAGGTTTGCTCTTATTCAGTTGCAGGAAATCTCTTCAGTGAAAGTGAAGCCTCTGAGGCTTTAGTAGCTGACATTCACCGAGCTGGGAAAGATAATTTGAGTAGAAAAAAAAAATGCTGCAGTCAACTACAGTGTTGGAAATCAAATAAATCATTTTTGGATGTAGTAAGTATAGGTAGATTTTTAAACAAAGACAGGACTAGAACTTGGTAGATAATTTTATCTAAAAAACAGCTTTTAAGTTCTAAGCTTATTCTATTGTATTGAGTGTGTTGAAAAAGTAGAGTTTTGCCAAATAAATCTTGCAAAATACATTTTCCCAATACATTACTTTATCTTGGAATACCTAAATCATCTAATATTAAATATGTTGCCTTTGTTAAATATTTGATAAAGTTTTATATTTATTTTTTAAATTAAATACCACTTTAAATTTGAACAATTTCTAATTCTGAGGTAAGGGTATCTTAGAAAAGTGATAAGTTTGATAGCTTAAAATTAATGATTCAGATTTTTTAAAGGACAGTAGAATCATTAATTTTATCTATAAACATGCATTGCCTCTGAAAAGATAGATATTATCTCTGAAGAATTTCTTAGTCATTGTCTTTCTATGAGTAGTATATCATTTTCTTCCTATTAGCTTTGCCATTATGGTTATCATCATTATTGTTAATATCTATAATCATCCTTTTCACTTTTCTCATGTATTTTTAATAGTTATGATTGAAATTCTCTTCTTTCTAAATACAATTTGACGTTGAATATTTCGAAAACTCCCAAAGTTAATTTTTTACACTTAATATTGCACAGACTGAAGATATTTGCTCAAAATAAATGATTACCATTGTTGTTTATTATTTATTGAGCATTAACTATGTTGCATGCAATGCCTTTTCTGTATTTTTTCTCTTTACCAAAAATAAAAGTAATTATCTTCCATTTTAGCCAGCAAGAAAGAATTTTCACTAAGGATGTATAACTTTATGCATTTTACAATTTTCTGAGGATGATCTATAACACCTGTTATCAATTAAAGTTCAGGAAATACCCTGTATAAAGCCTGTTCTGTTAGAAAAACAATGTTGGAAATGAACGCTAACATTTCATAAGGCTGCTATATCATTTCATATTGAAAAGGTAGGTCAATCAATCAGTCTTTGAAAAAAAATTAGGTTACTCATTTTATGTGAACCACTGCACTATATGGTTACAGGGAAATAAAATAGGAAAACCCATTTCTCTTAGGTTTTGAATTGCAGCTGGTAACATCATGGCATGGTGGGAGCCAAAATGGAGAAGAAAAAAAGTGCATCTTTTGGATACCTGAGCCAGAAGAAACAACCCTGATAGAAAGTGAAACAAAGGAGACTTAACTAAAAGAAAATTTAAGAAAAAAATAGAATCCTATCTACTTAGGACATAAGTAGTGGGATTTTTCACAGAGTAAAATAGTCATCAATCTATTTAATAATGAGAGGAAGAAAAAAGTTCCCAAAATAAGTTTCAGAAAATTAGTAAATCTTCACACAACTTTACATTATTGAAAATGTAACTTTAGGAGTTTTCAGATTTAAAGACTTTATAAGGCAGAATGTTACAAACCTTCTAAGAGGATTCACAAGATAGGCACTCAAAAATTTGACCCTATAGCCTCTGAGACTTATTGAGAGCCTTCTGCAAACATTAATCTACTTCCCAATGAGTAGTCTTAACATATTCAAGAATAAAAATCAAGGATTGGTCAATTGTCATTCTCACTCTTTCTGTGGCAATTCATTTGGCATTGTGCAGACCTATACATAGAGCTTAGTATGAAAGACACTGTGAAGAGCACTTGAAATTGAAATGTTTGAAATTTCAAAAGACTTAAATGAGGTTGGGTTAGCATGGCCTCAGTTTCCTGGTCAGTAAAGGCTTTTCAGAGAGTGAAAGACTGCATTTTAGCAGCATATTTTACATAAATAAAAGAATCTTCACGTGAGACATCTGTTTGAATTAAAACTGAAAAAAAATGGAATGCTTCACTGGAAAAACAAAGCTATCTCTTTTCTCAGCTTTCTAGTCTGTAGGTAATTCCCTGAATTTAAAATCAGAAATGTTTAAATGGTAACAGAAATACATTGGCATATTTCTCCAGTCATTTGAAATATCGAGGGTCATTTACATTTGATTGCACTCACATGGCAAGTGCTCAATCAATCCTTTAAGGAGCTAGAGTGTCTTTCTAAGAATTCTGCTAGAGATTTTAAAAAGTCACCATTTGTAAATTGTATTATGTTTTAGGCTGTTAACAACTAAGGACTTTGTCATCTCCTGGAGAT
Source organism: Carlito syrichta (assembly GCF_000164805.1). Taxonomy (NCBI): domain Eukaryota; kingdom Metazoa; phylum Chordata; class Mammalia; order Primates; family Tarsiidae; genus Carlito; species Carlito syrichta. Next base: position 56,863 of record NW_007256091.1, read on the forward strand.
TTGGAATAGACCCTGCCAGTAAGCCAGTGATAGGTCACGAGAATGGGTTGGACCAGGATATCCTACTCAAGGAGCTAAATGAGAAGAAAATAGAGATGATGCCTAATTTGCATCTTCAGAGAATACAATGACTAAACTTAGAAAAAAGCAAAATCAATGTACAAATCCAAAGGTTGGAAGAGGATCAGAAAAATGCAAAGTGTAGGCCAATATCTCTGAATTAGGAGGAGAAGGGTAGTGACATGGGTATAAAGCAAATGTGGCTGGAGTGTCCAGGCTGTTGAGACATGCTTCAAGTTTCAAAGAGTGAGGGTGGGTCACAGGTATGAAGTCAGTATATGTATAGGTAAAAAGTTAAATTGAATTCTGTGAAGTTAGATTACCTAGTAAAGTCTTCAAATATGATGCACTATACTGTATATCCTAGTGAGAAAAACTCAGATTTTTGGTTTTTGTGCTACCTGGTATAGAAAAACGTTTGAGAGTGTTTTGTTTCTTTTAAAATTCTTGTTTGTCAAACTATCTTCAGTGCATGTCAAACCCCTTTAGCTGGTTGAGAGTTATAATTTTTATTTAAAAAATAAATGATATTCTTTAGAATGACCTAAACTGATGCTGCTTTCCCTGATCTTCCACGGTATCCCTTGCCATAGCAGTCATGTCAACTATGCTAGCACTGTACTCTTGTATATGGTACTTATTTTGCCATCCGCTGGAAACTACTTCAAATTACAGACAGACATACCAGATCGGAAAGGGTGCTGCTAAAATAATTCAACTCTATATACAGTGACATAATGGTGGAATTTGTGGCGGATAAATGTAAAAATAAGCAGCGTGCGATAATTGCTTTCATTTGTAAATGAGTACAAACAGCCTGTGTGAATTTCTTCATCTGATGTGTCTGATGTGATTTTGTTGGTGCAAAATCACCTCATCACCTGACTGTTTTAAATAATTTGTTTTTGACACGTAGAGATGCTACAAACATTTATTAATAAAGACAACGACAAGTTTAAATTTATACCATTAAAAACTACCAGTACTTCTTAGATTTGTGTTTTAGTCTAAACATTGATATTCTGATGTAGCATGTTCTCATCATTTTTTTTATGGTGTTTACTCAAAAGAAATAAAAAGGAAATGCCATGTATCTTAAAAAGTATAGTTTCGGTTAAATGACATAGATATTTGAAAACTATGGAAAATGTAATATAACACATCAAAATGTAGACTTTAAAATTGGTTTTGTGGTACTGCTAATAAAATCAGGCCCAGAAATATAGGGTGATAAAACCACAATTATGAAGTGGTAAAATTTAGAATGGGAGTATGAAGCCTAGAAAAAGGTATGATATAATTAAATCTCAATCACACAAATTCTTTTGAGAGGGTTTAATTTTCATTAATTTTTCTTCTGATAAGAGCTTGAGGATCTAGGCTGGGCGTGGTAAATCCAGAACTTTGGGAGGCTGAAGTGGGAGGATTGTTTGAGTCCAGAAGTTCGAGACCAGCCTAGGCAACATAGCAAGACCTCATCTCTACAATAATTAAAAAATTTAGCAAGGCATGGTGGCCTGCATCTATAGTCCTTGCTACTTAGGAGGCTGAGAGAAAGGATTCCCTGAGCCCAGGAAGTTGAGACTGTGGTGAGCCATCCACTGCATTCCAACCTGGGTGACAGGGTTGACACAGACTCAACAACAATAATAAAAATCTTGAGGATCTGACACTATTTTAAAAAATCAAATAGCAAATGCTGTTGGGGTACCAACAGTATGTGGTATACACTATGTACAAAAGAGGTGGGTAATCTTGTTCTAATAAAAGTATGCTTGTTTCAAAAAATATGTTTGCATCAAAATTATATCTTTATTATATTAGACTTTGTTTCAATAAAATATGACCATCAGAAGTATTGAAAAGTTTATATTTTTACATAAGAAATTGACAAATGATAAGAAAGCAAAAAGCTCAATATTCACCATCTATTCCCATGTGTAAATATTGCAGTAGTGATTTGTATTCATAATACTATGTGAGCTTCTGCCTTCTGATCTTTGAATTATGTTTCTTAAAATATATTGAATCAATCTTGAAGAATTATATGATGGCAAAGATCCTTGAAAGTGTATCTGATTCATCCTGTTGACTTCAGCTGGAAATGCATAAAAGTCATGCTAGACAGGTTGAGTCTTATTATTCAATATCTATACAGTGGCAGGATCCACAAATTCTACTCCATATAAGTCCATTCTTGAATCCAGTGACCTTTGCTATTAAAACAGTCCTAAATATATGTGACTGAATTTATGCTACTGTACCTAAAATTTATTTCCCCAGTGGAAATAAAGCACAATATGAAGCTGTACATTTAGGATTTTATCTGTGGGTTCCATGGAATAATACCTAGTCATAAGAACTGTCATTGAAAATTTTGGTCTCAAAATTAATGTTCAAATATCAAATTTGCATTCTATACTAGTCTCAGATTTTTCTTTTAAGGACTAACTTTGTGTACTTATCCACATAAGTCCATTATATATGACAGAGTTATTGTTTTTAAGCTTAAGCAGAGAGTTTCAGTGTTCTCTTTCAGCTTTGGCATTGCAAGAAACAAATTGTGAGTTCTCTACCTGGATTTTGGGTATATTGATTTTCTTTAGCATTTTGGTTTCAATTTTCTCTGTAGCAAAAGGACAATAGACTCATTACCCCAGGAGATTTACCCGTGGTTATATGTTTGTTAGTATTACAGAGAAATGCTACAGAGAGTGATACCCAGGCAAAAAGTTTGACTTAGAAAAAAGTTGGAATGCCTTTCTTACGACTCTATTCTACTCGAAACTCATGAAGAAAGGAAGTAACAATGTCTCCTAAATATCACCCATTGCTATAGAACACTGTTCCTGCAAAGGATCTGGTTCACAACTGTAATATCTCTCTTTTAAAAGGGAGACTCAAGCTTAATGTCATGGCTCAATTGAACTGAATCATTATCAGGGTTTGGACTAATAGCTTTTAGATACATCCAGTCCAGCCTTTTATTGTTACTTTTTGTATTCTTCTTCTTTTCTGACCTATGATTTCAGTTCTAAGAAAAGTAATTTAGCTTCCCTAGCTAAATAAAGATTTTGACCTGGCCTGATGTGTTGAAATGCATTCCAAATGATCTTTATCAAGAGATCAGTAAGGTCATTCAGTTTGTAACAGGGTCTTTTTTTGTTTTATTTCGTATGCTTCTATTCCCTTTGATTCCACTGCATCTACACCTAAATGCAAAAGGAGGAATGATTTCGGATTACATAGCAGACCCAGTCCAATTAGAACAATTGAAATTATTCACTAAAACATTCATCCAACTGATGGATTCATCAAACAGCAAACCTTTCTTTAGCCCATGTTATATGCAGTATATCTTGCTCAGTGTTACAAGTTCACAGGTAATATGTACTACTAGCAGATGTATAAATGTTGGAAAACAGTTTTACCTGAGACATATACAGTTGAACTTGAACAACACAGCTTTGAACTGTTCTGGTTCACTTACAAGGGGATTTTTTTCAATAAGTGTGTTGGAAAAAATGTTGGAGACATTTTGATAAAACTTGCAGACAAACAGAGCTTAAATACAAAAAAGTTAAGAAAAATTTAAGTCTGTCATGAATGTATAAAATATACATAGATACTAGTCTATTTTATTATTTACTATCGCAAAATATTTTTAAAAACTATCATAACAAATTAAAATTTATCAAAACTTACACAAACACGAACTGTTCATGGCATCATTCACAGTTGAGAGAAATGTAAACAAACTTAAAGGTGAAGTATTAAATCACAACTGCATAAAATTAACTCTAGTACATACTGTACTACTGCAGTCACTGTAGCCACCTCCCATTGCTATTGCCATAAGCTCAAGTGTTAGCTGCAAGCATCTGATTAAAATGTCATGAGAGTCTCAGCACCACTAAGCGAACAGTTCAACAATCCAGGAAATTAAATTGTGTATCATATAAAAAAAAAAAAGATCTCCGATAGTCCTCTTGTATTTTTCATTGTGTTTAGTGTAATATCATAAACCTTAAATAACCCTATGGAACGCATGTGAAGTGCCAATAGTATTGTTGAAAGTGCTCCCAAGAGGCAGATAAAAGTCTTGGCACTACAAGAAAAAGTTGAGTTGCTTCATATGTGCTGTAGATTGAGGTCTGTAGCTGTGGTTGCTCATCTTCTCAGACATATGATTCATCTTGTAAACAGACAATGTAAAATCATGGCATTAATAAGAGCAGTATACTACTGTAAATGTATTTTCTCTTCCTTATGATTCTCTTAAGATTTTCTTTTTTTAGCTTACTTTACTGTAAGAACATAGCATAGAATACATATAATTAGAGCTGAGTTAATCGACTATTTGCTATTGATAAGGCTTTCAGTCAAAACCGGGCTATGTCTTTGGGTAGTGAAAAGTTATATGCAAATTTGTAACTGCACAAGGGGTTAGCATACCTAACCCCCACATTGTTCAAGGGTCAACTGTACAGGTATTTGATTCTTTGAATTAATGCTTCTGCAAAATACAAAAGGTTTTACTTTATACCTAGCATCTTTTAATCAGTATTATATTTATGCAATCTGTTGTATATGTAGCTGACAGTTGATGATTTTCATTGCAATAGATAATTTCACTGAATAATCATATCACAATAATTTAACTGTTCCATTTTCGGTGGCTATTTATGTTACTTCCTGTTGTTAGCAATTTTAAGTAAGGCTGCTGTGAACATTTTTGGCATGTCTTGCTGCACATGTGCACCTGCATGCATTGAACATGGAACAGAATTTCAAAATCATGCAAAATTATCGATTTTCAAAATTGTAGATAACACCAAATAGTTTTCCAAAGTGTTTGCATTAAATTTTAGTTCCATCTGCAGTATATGAGAGATTCTGTTGAAAATGTCCCTTGAATTTTCAAATCAATAGTACATAAAAAATCTACTGGTATTTTTGCTGGCATTTATACTGCTGTATATTCAACTTTATATTGAATACACAGATCTTTAAGTTATTAAATTTTTCTGTTCTTGGACCACATATATATGTATTTCCATTTCTTTAGGACTTCTTTAATGTATTAATATTTTCTAATGGTCTCTGTAGTAGTCTTTCACAGAATTTATTCCAATGTACTTGTTTTGATGGTATTGCAAAGACCATATATGAACATATATAATTTTTCTTTCTTCCTTTCACATTGCATCCAACAACTTTGTCAAATTTGCATTTTAGATCTAATAATGTATATGAATATTCTTCATTCCCTTTCCTGTATTTTATTTTTTACTTATTTATTTTTTTGGAGACAGCGTCTTCTCTATCACACAGGCTGGAAGGCAATGGTGCAATCAAAGCTCGTTGTAGTTTTGAACTTCTGGCTCCTGGGCTCTAGTGATTATCTGGCCTCAATCTCCCAAATAGCTGGGACTATAGGAGCATCATCACTCCTGGCTGATTTTATTTTTGTTGTTGTTGTAGTTGTTACCTTATTGCACTAGCTATGATTTCGTAGAAGTACTGATGGAGGACAACTTAACTTTGTTTTTAATCTCTAAGAGGAAGTATTCAATAGTTTACTATTAAATGTAAGGTTTCTTTTATGTTTTCTGTAGCTACCTACTGCCAGATTGATAAAGATTCTTCTATTTATACTTTGTTAGAGGTCTGATCTTTTAAAAATCATATGTAAGTGTTTAATTTTATCAAATGTCTTCTGTAACAATTTAATAGATCATATGATATTTGTGAATAAGTTAAATGGTTAATTATTGAAGGTTAAGCCAACTTTACATGCTCAGAATAAACCCAATTTTATCATGAAATAACCTTTTTATCTACTACTAAATTTGACATGCTTTTAATTTGCTGATTACGTTTAATGTATCTTTAAAGTGAACTTGATCTTCAATTATTTTTCTTGTAATGTCATTGTTGGGTTTAGATTCATAGTATCTGTCTCACAAAATGATTTGAGAAGATCTCTATATCATAGGAGTGTTATTTCTTTCTTAAACGATTGAAGAAATCAATCGAAGACTATAATTTTATTTGTTGAATACATTTTAATTGTATAGTTAACGATTTCAAAAGTTATAAGACCAGAGAGATTTATGACTTTTCTTTTTTGCTCTGTTAGGATTATAAGCAGTATTTTACTGCCTAACCCTTTTCCTCTCCCTTTGTGTTTCTTTTTTACTTTCTTTTTTATTTACTATAAAGAAGTGAGGTACAAATCAGTGTTAGGCATACAGACGTTAATTATGCAAGTACACCTGTTGATGAGGTAAGTCCCTCCCTACCCTAAAAATTTCCCTCAACTGCCAATCCCACCCCACCTTCCCTGACAGTTTCCCACTACTGCCAATCACTTTCTTATAGGATTATAATTGTTCAAGGTCTGTTATGAGTGAGAGCATATGGTACTCTGTTCTTTGTTTCTGTGATAGAACATTGAGTAGATTGACTCTAAATCCATCCAAGTTGCTGCGAAGTTCATATGTTTGTCCTTCGTTATGACTGCGTAATATTCCATTGTGTATATGAACCACATTTTTTTTTATCCTGTCCAACTTCGATGGGCAACATGGTTGGTTCCATGTTTTTGCTATTGTGAATGGAGCTGCAACAAATATACACATTTTGTATATGTAACTATTTTGTAGAATGATTTGAGTTCCTCCAAGTATATTCCCAATAGGGGAATTGCTAGGTCATATGGAAGGTCAGTTTCTAGTTCTTTCAGATACCGCCACACTGTCTTCCAAAGAGGATGCACTAGTTTGCATTTCCAACAGCAGTGTGGAAGCGATCTTTTTCTCCACATCTTCACCAGCATTTGTTGTTGTTTGTTTTCTTATTGATAGCCTTTCTTACTGGGGTTAGGTGGTATCTCAGTGTGGTTTGATTTGCATTTCTCTGATGATGAGTGAGACTGAGCACTTTTTCATGTGTCTGTGGGCTGCCAGTATATCTTCTTTTGAGAAGTGTCTATTTATGTCTTTTGCCCATTTTTGAATGAGGCTGTTTGTTTTTTTCCTTTTGGCATGTTTGAGTTCCTTGTAGATCCTAGATGTTAGGCTTTTGTCAGATATAAAGTTGGCAAAAATTTTTTTTTTTTTTTTTTTTTGAGTTGGAGTCTCACTCTGTCACCCAGACTGGAGTGCAGTGGCCGCTCCCGGCCACCGCAGCCTCGACCTGCTGGGCTCCGGCGATCCTTCCGCCTCAGCCTTCCGAGTAGCCAGAATTACAGGCGTGCGCTACACTCCCGGCTGATTTTTGATTTATTGTAGAGATGAGGTCTCGCTGCCCAGGCGGGTCTCGAACCCGCGGGCTCAGGCAATCCACTCACCTCAGCCTCCCAAAGGCGCGAGATTACAGGCTAAGCCACCAAGCCCGGCGGCAAATATTTTATTCCATTCTATGGACTGTCTCCCTATTGTCTTTTTGGTTTCTTTTGCTTTGCAGAAGCTCATCAGTTTGATGAGATCCCACTTGTCTATCTTATTTCTTAGGGTATGGGCATTTAGGGTCCTAAATAGGAATTGGTTGCCAGTTTCAATTTCCATAAGGGTGACTCCTGCATTTTCTAAGATTCTTATAGTTTGAAGTTTTATGTGTAGGTCTTTGATCCATTTAGAGTTAATTTTTGTGTATGGTGATAGGAAAGGGTCCTGATTCAGTCTTCTGCATGTGATTAGCCAGTTTTCCCAGCACCATTTACTGAATAGGTTTTCCTCTCCCCAGTGGTTGTTGTTGGGAGGCTTTGTCAAAGGTTAGTTGGTTAAGAAATTGAAACTTTGCTTCCAGAATCTCTATCCTATAACATTGGTCTATGTACCTATTCTTGTACCAGTACCAGGCTGTTTTGATTACTGTAGTCTAATAGTAAAGTTTGAAGTCTGGAAGCGTAATGCCTCCTGCTTTGTTTCTTTTTCTAAGTATTGTTTTGGTTATTTGTGGTCGTTTATGTTTCCATGTGAATTTCTGTATTGTCATTTCCAGGTCTGAGAAGAATGATGTTGGTAATTAATGGATATTGCATTGAATCTGTAGATTGCCTTTGGTAGGATGGACATCTTAACAATGTTGATCCTTCCTATCCATTAGCATGGAATATTTTTCCATTTGTTCGTATCTTCTTATATTTCTTTGAGCAGTGTTTTGTAGTTCTCACTGTAAAGGTCTTTCACTTCTCTGATTAGGAACATGCCAAGGTATTTCATTTGTGTGTGTGTGTGTGTGTGGCTATTGTGAATGGTATTGTGCTTTTAATTTGGGTCTCTGCCTGCTTGTTGTTGGTGTATAGGAATGCAACTGTCTTTTGTTTATTTATTTTGTACCCTGAGGTTTGCCAAAGTCCTTTATCTGTGCAAGGAGGTTATTGACACAAGGAGGTTATTGACAGAGTCTCTTGGATTTTCAAGGTATAGAATCATATCATCAGTAAAGAGGAATAACTTGACTTCCTCTTTTCCTATCTGAATACCCCTGATTTCCTTCTCTTGTCTAATTGCCTGAGCTAAGACTTCCAACACAATGTTGAACGGAACGATGAAAGTTGGCAGCCTTGTCTTGTTCCAGTTTTTAACAGAATTTTTTTCAGTTTCTGTCCATTTAGCAATATGTTAACTGTGAGTTTCTGCCAATAGGTCTGCTACTATTCTGATTGGTTTTCCCAAGTAAGTAATCTGACCTTCCTCTCTTGCTGCCTTTAGAATTTTTTCTTTTGTGCCTACTTTGGGTAAGTGAATTACTGTGTGTCTAGGGGCTGGTCTTCTCTTTTGATGTCTTGTGGGGGTTCTCTGTATCTCTTGTGCTTGGCTGGTTACATCTCTGTGGAGATGGGGAAAGTTTTCTTGGATTACCTCCTGGAATTCTTGCTCCAAGTTGTTCTCCATTTCCTTTTCTTCTGGGATGCCAATCAGGCATAGGTTCAGCCTCTTGATATAATCGCATGTCTCTTTTAGGCTTTGTTCTTTCTTTCTGATTTTCTTTCTATGTTTTTTACAGATAAATTCCAAGTTCTGGTCTTCCAGTTCTGAGATTCTTTCTTCAGCTAGATTAATTCTGCTTTTCATGTTTGTCATCTTGTTATTTATTTCCTGGATGAAATTTTTTATTGCCAAAATCTCTGTTACAAGTTCTTTCAGTGTTGCCTCTTGTCTTTCTTGAGTCTTATTCACTCCTTCCATCCATTCCCTAAACCCTGTCATTTTGGGGGGCCAGTTATTGGTGACTTCCATTGTTTAGGCACCAAGGTCTGATTTTTCAGGACTTTTGTCTTTGGTACACTTGAAATTACTTGAGGCCTTCCTTTGATTTTTCCTCATTTGTGACAGATCTCTTGTTTTTCTCTTTAGTTCTGCTATTCAGTGTCAGTGGAAGAAACTTTCCCTTCTAATGTTTATTCAGTCCTCTATTCTTCTCTGATCCATGCTCTGGATTTTTTTACTTTGAAATAGGATGGTAAATGGGAAGCTTTTCTGTCTCTTGTAGTTTTTGAAATAGGGGAAGGTGTGCTAGGATTCAGAAATTACTTGCAAATTACAATGTTGTGGTATGTGTTCCCTGAGACCCACTCCCCACCACCACTCTATATAATGATGCAAAGCAGAAACCAATGCAAAAACAATTGAATGCACACACACAAAGACACACACACACACACACACACACACACACCATGAAAAAAACTGGAATAACAACAAAGTTAAAAAACAAACAAAAAAAGAAAACTAAACACACACACACAAACATATCTAACATAAAGTGAATAGAGAAGAAAAACAGAAAGACCAGAGGGAAGAAAAAATGGAATTCAGGTCAAACACTCACACATATCGACACACACTTAAACTATAAAAAAAAGAAAATAAAAAAACCCCAGAAGAACAAAGGAGCAAAAACAAACCAATAACTACAACAAAATTGAAAGATAGATAATCATTCATATACACACATAAACAGAAATGACAAAAGAAGAAAGAAAAGAAGAAATATTTGGGTAGGAGCAGATAAAACCCTCACATACACATTCACACACAAAGGAAAAATATTTTAAAAATAAAAGAACTAACTAACAAACAAACAGTCAAAAAATTTAAAAAAATTTTTTTAATTGAAAATTAAAAAAAAAAACCCTGCCTTCTTATGGCAGGCTCTGTAATTGTTTCTGTAAATCAGGTCTCTCCTGCAAAGCTACCTCTTTCACTCTCTCCTCAGTGTCTGAAGCAGGGAAGGAGGAGAGGCAGTGGAGGTGAGTGGGGCTGAAGTCCTTCCCTCCCACTTTTGTGTGGTCAGGGAGATCACCACCGGTTGGGAGGTACCGTATTGTCTCTTCCCCTGGTATGTACTAGCGGTGGGGGATGCCCCAGCCAGACCTATCCTGGAATGGAGTTCTCTTATTATGACTGATTTCCAGGTTCTGCCTGGGTTTGTCCCTCTCAACCTTGGCCCAGCTGTGTGGGTCTAATGTTCAGAGGATGGCTGGGGAGAAGGGGGTTTGGGTTAGCCCCAGACTCACCACTGATCTCTTTGGAGTTCTTCCTCTCAGCCTTTTTTGACCACACCCTTTGTCCCACAGCTGGATCAGGGTAGGGGGTGGAGTGCCTGGAACTCAGCATTCGTCAGGTTTCTCCGAACTTTGTGTTTTCAGGATATTCCCTTTGGGTCACAGTCAACCCATGAGTAGTTGATTCACCAGTCACAGAGATCAGCTCTATTGCTCCATGGTGAGCAAGTTGGAGCACTTTCCTGCCCCACCTTCAAGATGGTGGTGGGGTGCCTCTCTTGTCCTTCTCTGTGGGACTTTGCCTCTGGACTCCCTCTGCAGCCACTACTGCCTGTGCTCTGCCAGGCACTGAAGTGGTGAGACAAAGCCAGGAGCTGGCAGTCTCTTTCCTGCTGCGCAGGTGAGGGAGATCCTGGGGCCATATTATCTCCCCTGGCAGCCTGTAATCCCATGCTTTGGGAGGCTAAGGTGAGTGGATTGCCTGAGTACACGCAGCAGGGGCTGCAGAGGGAGACCTCATCTCTACAAATAAATCAAAAAATCAGCCGGGTGTGGTAGCACATGCCGGTGATTCCGGCTACTGGGAAGGCTGAGGCACAAGGATCGCCGGAGCCCAGCAGGTCGAGGCTGTGGTGACCGGGACCGGCCACTGCACTCCAATCTGGGCGACAGAGTGAGACTCCAACTCAAATAATAATAATAATAATAATAATAATAATAATGACACTCGGCTTCTGCGACCTGGGAAGAGCCAGGGATGAAGCAGAGAAGGTGCAGCACCAGCTGTTGCACCAGGGCCCCCCACTTAGTCTCTCCCAGCATTTTCTTCCCAGGGAGGATTTGTTGATTTTTTTAAAAAAAAGGAAAAGAAAAAGAAAATGGTGCTTGGTTTCTGCATCCCGGGAGTTGCTAGGGTCCAAGACCAGCAGCTATGGCACCAATCGCTGAACCAGGAAAGCCCTGGCCACTAGCTCCCTAGCCCTCTGTTAGTCAGCCCCTCACATGCCCACTTGCTCTCCAGCATGTACACAAAATTTTCCATACACTCACTCACTCACATGGGGACTCGCATAGTCTGACTGGGTCGGCCCCATCTTCTCTGCCTTTGTGTTTCTAATTGCATATATCTGAGACTAAACAACTATTTCTTATGCTTCCTACTTTTTCTTCTGTGTTGTATCTGGGCTTTCCTCTGGCTATATATTTCTAAATCGATTCTTTTTTCAATTTACTAAGGCTCTCTTCAATTGCATCTATTATGGAGTTATATCAATGTATTTAGCTTTTGTTTTTAGTTGTTTTATATGTTTAGTTTTATAATTTCAATTTAGCTTTTTAACATATTTTAATATGCACATATATAAATCTATAATTCTTATATATTCTCCTCTAAACTTCTATTTTTTGTTTTATTTCCTTGAATATATTAAGAATAATGATTTTATAGTTTGTGTCTGATAACCCCATTAAATGTGGATCCCCTTTTGTAGTTGTTCTTCTCCTTCTCTTTCTCTTCCTTTTCCTTCTCTTCCTCCTCCTTGTCTTCCTCCTCCTCCTTCTTTTTTTAAAATTTTGTTTTCACTTTTAAAATTTTGTCTCCTCATAGGCCTGGTTCTTTTTGACTTCATTAAGTAAATTGAAGCTTAGGATAATATTATATTCCCACAGAAAATATTTAAGCTTACTACTGGTAAGTGCACAGGGATATATGCAAATCACATCATCTATATCTAATCTTGGGATTGAGGTGGTCCAAAAATAAAATAATGCCAGTTTCTCCCTCATTTCATTTTATTAAGGAATATGGTTACGCACCAATATCCTCTCTCATTGATGCTTCCTGAACATCAACTATTGTTGCCAAGTCTTGTGAGGTTGTCAAAACTCTACTCATATTCTTAGTCTCTGAGATTTGTCTGCAGAAATTTGCATTTCCAAATATGTGGTTCACTTTCCTGGATTTTCTTCTTTTCCCAGATCTTCATCCCATGATTCTTCATTACCTTGATAACTCTTCAATGTTTTCAAGCTGAGTTTTAATATATTTTTCTTTAATTCTAAAACTTGGTCTAATTTTCCAGATTGCCATTACCCTAAGACTGAATAATTTTTCAAGTAGGCAAAATTGAGAGAAGAAATAAAAAAAGAAAGTAAAGTAACAATAAAAATTCTCCATAAAATCATACTATCAAAAGATAGACTATGATTTTGTCTATGTAATCTATAGATTTTCTATGTATTTTATTATTCTGTATACATCTGTATTATCTTTAAATAATATTTTTAAAGCAACATATGCAGAATTGAGAAGGACAATTGGATAAATTCTATATGTAAATATATAACTGTATAAGAATTCTATGAAACCAGTGTTTTCAAATTTTTCTTCAGATTAAATGCAAAAATCATGTTTAAAAGTATACTTGAGCCGGGTTCGGAGGCTCGGCCTGTAATCCCGCGCTTTGGGAGGCTGAGATGAGTGGATTGGCTGAGCCCGAGGGTTAGAAACCTGCCTGGGCAATTGGTGAGACCTCATCTCTACAATAAATCAAAAAATGAGCCGGGCGTGGTAGCGTGTTCCTGTACTTCCAGCTACTCGGAAGGCTGAGGCGGAAGGATCGCCGGAGTCCAGCAGGTCG
>NW_007256091.1:70250-116899 GCF_000164805.1 Carlito syrichta
AAAAAAAAAAAAAAAAAGGTATATTTGATTCAGAATAGGTGATTCAATTTTCCTGAAAATTCAAAGTTCACATATAGTTTATAAGAGTTCTACCTTGTCTGTTCAATCCTTTAAGTTCTACTCCTGAGAAACTCATTATGTAATTTGATCTAGTATAAAGTTAACATTTATGGTAAGATTCAATGAAGGTATATTAAGGGTAAGTCAGCCTTCAGAATCAGAGGTACCTTATCTCCACGATGTATAATGTGGCTGATGGTCTTCTTTCTCCCTATAAAATTTGTGCTACATTTTCATTAACCATAAAAATGCATTAAAAGCTCATAATTATGGCTGTAATGACACCTTTTAAATAGTGTTAAAAAGTTTAAAAGTACAAAATCTCTCCGAAGACTTGTATAATATGCAAAATAAATTATTATGCCACTTCATTTGGTGAACATTAAGTAAGCTCTTTTAGCTACATGTACCATCAGTTTATTTCACTCAGCTGAATAGTCTAATAATATTTCCATTAAATATTTATATGAACAATCAAACACTGCAAATGAAGACCATATCCCTTGACATTCAAGATGGTTTCCAGGCTGATGTCAGCAGTTTGTTATGTTGGCAGGACTCATTTGCTGTAGTTTAGAATGATATTTTCCATTAGCTTTGAGTATCTTGTGTCTGACCATTGAATAAAGGGTATTCATCATGTCTTCTAATTTATTTATTTTATTTCTTCATTGGGGAAATACTGATGATAGAAAATTAAGTACATTTAAAAGTTGGGATCTTGTTATGCTAATTCAGACAAGGAAATTGATTAACACAGGCCATTTTTTAAACCAATAGAAAGTGTACTCTTTGGTCTTATATGTCTAATATTATCCTGTTCATATGACTTAATTTATGTTTCCATTAAATAAATGTGAATCTAACATTTGACTTCAACTTTATATGTGATTTTTAAAAAATTTATGGTTGCATGATAGCATGATGATTGTAATTTAATTGTAATACTTAACTTGAAATCCTACAAATCTAGTCACATGCTGCCTGTACATTTCTTCTCTTGAAATATCTGGCTCACTTTCATAGCTACTATTTTGAGATCACTTGCAGTGAATATCAAAATGATTCTGAATATTATTTACATTTTAAATGTAGAAATTAGATTCACGTCACAATCTTCAAATGAATGCAAAACTTCTTTGGTGGTCATGCTGAGTACTTAGGGAGTTATAGCTTAAAGAGAAAATTAATAATTACTAGCTATATTATACATTCTGTAAAATGTGGTAAGTCATACATTTGTAGCTAGAAACTTGGATGTACAAAAAAAGCCATACTACTTTATTTTATTTAAATCTATCTAAATATGGTTTATTTCTGTCTCTAGGTGTTAATGAGAAATTTAATGTTGATTATTAAGGACAAACCATGCAGAGCTTGGGGCCATGTGAAGCCCAGGTGTCTCTCATAACTTCAGACTTCAGTACTACATTTTTGCTGATAGGGCCATTGTCCAAATCTGCATAATCCTTCTAGCCTAGCTGTTTTGCTACTGTTTCCATGATATCTTTGAATTTAGGGGTCTTTGTTGAGGGCAGAAATCCTGGTGTCTAGCATCAAGACTTGGAGCCATAGTAAATAGCCAATACCCCCAAACTTCTCCAGGGTATCCAAGGACCTGACTCATCAACCGCACTTGTCTTAGAAACCTTAGAATAGGACCACTTATTATAAAGCCTTTTTTCCATTATCATGTTTCTAATTTCTCACCATATATTCCTTAGTTTATCATTTTCTCTGTCTTTGTGAGGACATAGCATACTGTCCTCAAAAAATTATGTTCTTTATAATAGCTTGAGTAACTGCATAATTTGTCATTCAAACAGGGACATTTTGGGGGCAACGTTATTAATAATCATGACAAGACAACAGATATAGTTGGCTGTCTTAGATTAAGTTCCCCAGAAGCAGACCCTTATTTGTATTAAAGCAATTTTTAAAAAGAGTTGTTTCCAGGAAAACCCCTGGTAGGTGGATGGGGAAGTCAAATTGTGATGAGAAAAAAGAAAGGTCATGCAAGAAGACCCCATCCAATGAATCTCACAGGAATATGGTCACCATATCAAATATAAGGCAGCCGATTAAATTTGATTTTCAAGTAAACAATATAATCTTGGAGCACAAGCATGTTACAAATATTGCATGGGGTATATTAATACTAACAAAGAATTTCTTCCTGGATATATTTTTATTTGCTAAATATGATAACCCTACTCTAGAATTCTCTGGAGATAGAGGGTGTAGGTACCATCTAGGAGGCCCAGGGGATCAGGAACCGTAATACTTAAACATCTGCAACCACCAGTTATTGGTTAAATGTGGCTCTGAATAAATATAACTTCCCAGGTACTTCCAGTTCTTTGTGTACTCAGACAAGGTGGGTCATAAGAGTTTGGGGCAGCTGAGACACAAGGACTAGCTGTTGGGAAAGAAGTCACATTGGGAGCTGCTGTGCACAATATGTCAAATAGGTCCGAGGAGCTATGGGCAGAATACTGACAGCATCTGCTATACTTATATTGTCCCAGGAAAATTGAAATGTGTGGTTGTCTTAACAATAGCTAGCAGTCTATACTGTGGGCGTGAAAGAGCTCCTGAGACAAAGAATAAAAGCTTTTGTGGAACTGAAGGGTAGTAAGGTTTTCTCAAACACTGGGAAAAAAAATACCTTCCACACACTCATAATTTTACATCTCAATAAATTACTTTGTTACAAAAATTAACTGTGGTACACATACTCAACATTTTCCAGATATGGAAATGAATTAATTCCCATTGGCTATTTTAACATGACAAAATGAAAAGGTCATGATATAAAGCTGCCTGCTTTATTTCTAGACAATTTTAGTCATTTATGATATATCATCATTTCACAAGTGGAACTAACATGCCCATTGCTTATGCACGACCTGAAAATCTTCATTAGAATGCTATGTACAGAAAGCAATGGCTCCCCAATTAAAAGTAAAATAACTCAGAATATGAGATGCAACTAGGAATAATCTTCCATTTCTTTTGGTTTCTTATGGTAATTCCATGTCTAGAATGCAATGTATATACATCCTAGGTAATTAGAATGTTAATTGCTTTTGGAATTTTTCTCTTTCTCTAAGGACTTTTACAGTTAAGTTATTAAAAAAGTTAACTACAGTTTTCTGACTCTGTGGGATGCGTGAAGAAAGACTAATGAAAATTTGCTTCCAGGTCTTAAGAAGGCCTTCTGTTGGAATCTATAATGCCTATTAGTCAATATAGAAACATCATTATTCTACTTAGCAAAATTTACAGTCTCAATTTTGCTACAGAAGTTGGCCATCAATCAATCTGAAGGATCTGTTAGTATATGTAACTGAACATGTATACATATATTACATAATGGTACATGAAATACACAAATAGTAAGGTCATTAAGTTGACATCCTAGAGTATTGTTTAATAGCATGACATAGCCCATCATGATATACATTACTTTTAGAAAATACGAAAGTAACTTTATGTTTAGAACCCTAACTAGGATGTACACTCCCTGGTAAGCTATAGCTTATTATAGTCTATAAATCCTTTCCTCTTCGTAGTCCTAAGGAAAAAAAACGTGTGTCAGTCAATGCAGGAAATTGAATGCTCTTGTGTAGAGAAAATATGGGAAAAATTATTCCTTAAGTAGAAAGAAATCTTTGATACATTTTGATTTACTTTATTACACCCACGTTCTTTAGCTTAGCTTCTCGGGTCCATCAGGACATGGCCTCTTCCCTCCCTTCCTAACCTTATCTCCTTGTAGTCTCTTTTTTAAAAATACACATCATTACAACATATCTAAACTGAATGTTCTGTCTTCCCTCATTTTTTGATAAAAGTGCCCCATTTCACTAGTGTGTAATCACTATACCATCCTCACTTCACTAGGCTAATAGCTACTTATCTTTTAATACACTATTCAGGAAACACACTCTAGCAAATTTCCTCTATTCTTTCCCAGACTTGGCTGGGAATATTTTATCCATTCTTCCATAAAATCTAGTGCATATACTATCTTCATGATTTGCTACATTGGTTTCCTTAATGTATCTGTCTATTCCATTCCCTGGAGAGGAAAGCAAGACTGTAATGCAGATAATTATTAGCATATAGATTTATGATATCATGTATTAATGCCATAGAGAAATCACCACATGAAATTAACTGGACAGTTTTTTTATAACGTTACTATTAACAAAGAGAACATTATAACATATGCAACATTTTACATCCTATTTTAAGTTATTTTTTTGCATATCCATATTTGCATGTGCATATGTATTTGTCTTGATGTATACATCTGTAAAGGCAGATAAATGACTATACTATTTTTTTTTGAGTTAGGTGTCTCTGCCCAGACTGGATGCTGTGGCAGAATCACAGCTCACTGCAGCCTTGACTTCCTGGGCTCAGGCAATCCTTCAGTCTCAGCTCCCTGAGTAGTTGAAACAATAGGCCCATGCCACCATGCCCAGCTAGTTTTTTTCATTTTTTTGTAAAGATAAGGTCTTGTTATATTGCCTAAACTTTTCTTGAATTCCTGGGCTCAAACGATCCTCCTGCTTTGGCCTCCCAACATACAACATACTGAGATTATAGGCATGAGCCACCATGCCAAGCCTGACTATAATAATTGTACTATGAAGATAAATTAGAAATTATTCACGAATAAATGTATACATCATCTTGTGCCTTACGAGATAAAGAGACAAAGATTAACTTCTTTAACACAAAAGTTAAAGAAGACAATTGGTTATCTTTAGCAGAATCAGTTGACAGAGATATTTAGAAGGTCAAGCAAAATTCGAACACTCTGATTTTAAAATTTCTAATTCCTATGAAAAGAACATTTTATTTCATTCTATCAAGCAAAATCAAGAGATTGCCTAAGACCAACCAAGTTAGAAACTCTATTCCAGTTACTATCAAAAACTATGCCTGTCATCAAAGCATCAGACCATTACCCTCGCTTGCTATTTAATTAGAATATGGTAATTGTCATTTTGCTCATAAATTAAATTATTTGAGGCACATTAGAGGGTAATCTAACATTTAAATAATGCTTTTCATCTTCAACATAATTTATAAACATGAATTCAATAAGCTACTAAAGTGGCCATTTGAAAATTTTATCTCGCTTGAAAGTGATTGTGCCCAAAATTTCTATTTAGTGGCATTGTACTTAATTTTGCAACCATTATACTTCACAGCTAAACTAGTCTATCATTTTCTTACGAATTACCAGTTACTCTGCTACTAAACATGATAAGCATTAGATACTTAAATAGCAATTTTATTGAAAAGATGGGCCAGTGGACAGTTTTAGTTTTTATATTCTAGTTCCTATGCTTCTGGGAAATTCTCAATGAAGCATTTCAATTCCTTGAAAATAAAGTGAACCATAGTCATTTATACCTGTTATTTTTTTCTTAATAGAAAAAATGTTCACCACTAACAATATCACTTAGATGCCATATTATTGGTCAAATGAAAGGGAAATCTGTATTATGTGTTATCTTTCTGGTTGCACTAAACAGAGACATATTAGGGCAATGTAGGTAAGGGGGATTACTACAAGGACATAGGAAGAAAAGGAAATATGTTTGTGAGCATCACATTTAACATTCATCAAAAAAGAAATATAAATGCCTCTTTTGTGCTCTTGGTATATCCCTACACTTAGCCATAGGCTACTAGGTCTTCGTACAGTCAGTTGATCATAAACCAATCAAATGCTGGTCAGAGTGGCAGAATCACATAATACAATGTACAGCAATCTTTGTATTATGAGGTAATCTTTCTCAATAAAGAAATGAATAACCACTAAATTCTTAGCAAATATTCAAAGGGAATAAAATAAATAGAAGTAAGGCAATACAACTATTAGACACAGTAAAAACTTAGGAATTTTTCCACTGCAAAAATAATTACTTTTTAAATACTATGTGTGAGACACTTTGTATACATAATCTATTTTATTTGATCATTATAACAACATAGAAAGCAAATATTGCTAATCCTGTGTTACCAATAAAGCCCAGAAATTTAAGGAATGTACCAAAGTTCACACCTCTAAAAACTGAAAATTAGAGTATCACCCAAGATTTAGCTGGTATAAAACCTAGTTTTTTTCTTCAGCAATACTGTACTGTCTTTTCATAGTAATTATTAGATAACCCATGCATAGTTATGGATTTAATCTCATACTTATTAGTCACATGCATATGCAACAATCATTCTTGTTAACGTAGAGTGTATTAAAACTGATCATAGGGAACTTGCACAATGAACATTTATATACCTAACCCTGAATTGTACCCCAAAATAAAAATTAAAAAAAAAAAACTGAACATAACTTCTCTCTTACTTGGTGGTGTGGGACAAAAGAAGTATACATTTTCCTAGGTAAACAGGAATTTTTTATATGACTCAGAACTAAGAGGGGAAAAGATTTACATGTACTAAACAACAATAACCAAAAAATAAATCATTAAGAATAGAGTTCAAGGAGTTCCTTGTCCCTAGTTCTCTTTCTTGCAGACTGGTGTTTCTTGAATGGTGCCATGCTGTTTCTTTGCCTGCTGGCCTTTCTGATGGATAATCAGTGTTCTCTGTATTGCCAGAATAGAAGAAGTTGAATAGTTCAAATTGTGGTTAAATCAAATATGCTTTGTTATAATGTATATAGCACTTTATTTATTTATTTTCAAATTTTAGATTGAGGTGGTACACATGTGTATTCATTACATGGATATATTGTATAGTGATGAGGATTAGGTCTCAAGTGAGCATTTTATTATTTTTTGGAAAAAAATCATATATTAATAATTATCTCTAGTAAACAATATATATAACACCCATTGACTCCAAGAAGAATTTAGACCTTTGATTCCAGGTCAGAAAATATTTAATATGAAAGTATTCTTTTAATTAGAATTTATCAAACAGTTTTATAATAGTAATTAAAAAGATACCCATAACTTTGCTTATTCAGGACAATGTATGTAGTTTTTTTATTGCAATTAAATTTGTTATTCCCTAGCAATCTATGGAGATGGCAGTGGTAAACTTTTAAAAATTAAGTTGTAAAAAAATTATTTCTGAAGCATAGCATAATCTACTTTTATTGATACAGACTTTGAAAAGTGTCTTTGACCTGTAAATTGAGCTACTGGGGAAAAAAACTGAAAAAATATATGATGACTGTGATGTAAATGTATGAGCATTCATGCTTTCAAATCAACTTTCTATCCACTCACCTCCAAAATAAGCTTGCTTGGCATATTTATTACATTTTTAAAAAGGGAAGCCCTTCTAAAGGAGTTGATTTTTTCTTTTTCTTTTTTTTTACTTCTATTGTTTAAAAAAAAAGTATATTTATTTTCTCCAAAGCCCGAGACACTAGCCATAAAATTCATAAGACTGCAGGAAATTCTTGCTTTTACATAGTCAATAAGACCTGTTTTTCTCAGAAGATGTCGACAATCTAATTCTTTTTAAGAACCTCTGCCTTGTTGGTCTATGAAATTCTGTTCAAAATATGTTTTACCTTATGAGTAATGTAGTTTCATCCACTACTTATCTCTATACAAGACACTTTGCTTCTAGGATGCTGAAGAGCATTAGACAGTCTAGACTTTCAAGCTCTCATCTCTGGTAGGATCCCTCTGGCTAATATCAATTATTAACATATTCCATTCTCTGTACCCTCTCCTCTCCTCTCTTTCTTCCTTTGTCCTTTCACACTCTTTCTTTATCTTACTTTTATAAAATGAATTTTGTTAGTGATTCATTTAATGTCTTAGTTAACAAAATTTTTTTAGCATCAACTTAATATATCGAATATTGAAAGTACAGTGAGACAAGGTGAGGAAACACAAGGATAATTCTTTTAAGGTTTATGTGATTTATCTCAGAGGTACCAGAAATTAAACAAAGGTGATTCATAAATAGTAATCACAAATTAGATTTAGGATATACTTCTGTCCTTTTCCTGTTTGCATATTGAAATAATATCCCACGAGGAATTATATAGATAAACAGATTGTAGGGATGAGGAGAATGCTTCCTCTTCAATATTGGAAGGTTCTAAATCAACTCATAAAAAGACAGATTAATAAGAGAAAAGACACACAAAATTTATTACTAATATGCATGTGGGGAGAATCACAGCAGGATTGCTTAATATCCCAATGGAGTACAGATGTCTTAGGGGAAAGAAAAATGGGAAAATGTGGATGATTATAGGAAAATAGTAAATAGTTTTTAGGGGAATTCAATGAGTTTGAGAAACATATAAAAAGTCTAGTGGACCCTCAAAACAGACAGTGGTTTATGACAAAATCTGCTTAAGTTTTTTGACAGACTTTAGTTTTTCTTCCTGTAATATGGGCCCAGTTAATTAAAACTCTGGAAAGGGACCAGAGGTACTTGTTTTCTTCTTTGGCAGGTCTGGATTTCAGGCTGTTAAGGGAACTTTAGAGAACAACTTCATCTTGTGCTTTGAGAGAGGTAGAGGATTGGGAGACAGGAAGGGTGGAGGAAAAACAATTGTTCTTCTTAGTGGATCTGTCTGGTCTTTATGCAGATAGAGAAAACGTCTCTTTTAGTATCTATAGATCTCTAAGGACCTTTAATTCAAAATAATTATTATACAAGGGAGTCATATTTTGAGGTGAAGTTTCCTGTTCTCCTTTAGGACAAATGGGCAGGCAAATAATTTGGAAGCATAAACACATATTCAGAAGTAATTATATTGAGAAATACTTTTTGTGGGTATTTTTTTT
This sequence comes from Carlito syrichta, assembly GCF_000164805.1. Lineage (NCBI taxonomy): Eukaryota > Metazoa > Chordata > Mammalia > Primates > Tarsiidae > Carlito > Carlito syrichta. Next base: position 79,115 of record NW_007256091.1, read on the forward strand.
CTTCATTTTGTTTCCTATTTTTTCTAACTTTTAAAATCTAATTTTTATAAAGAAAAATAAATTATTTCTTTTTAAAAAAGTTTTTTAGTTGAATTTACACTCTGTCATGTAGGCTGGAAAGCAGTGGCATGATCACGACTCACAGAAGTCTTAACTTCCTGGGCTTATGTGATATTTCTACCTCAGCCCCACTGTTTGCTGAGACTACAGGTACCTGCCACTCTGTCTGGCTTTTTTTTTTTTTTGATAGCAATGAGAGATGTCTCACTATGTTGCCAAGACTGATCTGGGCTCAAGTAATCCTTCCATCTTGGCCTCCCAAAGTACTAGGATTACAGGCGTAAGGCAGTAAGCCCAGCCAAAAAATAAATTATTTCTAATATTAGGTTTATACTCAATGACTCGGTATTCAGAATATCAAAGATAATATAATTTTAAAAATTTTTCCTCTAGTCTATTCAGCATATAAACAATATTTTAATCATTGTTCATCTTTTATCCAACATGAACGATGTTTAATATATGTAACACACTCATATCCTGAAATGGTCTAGGAATGGCTGAATTATTCTCAGTTTTCAAGGTAAATGTCATCTCTCTTTATGACTAATCTCCCCCATATGAGCTGATGGGCTGTGACTTGAGATACTGAGAAGAAACTCAAGCAGGAATCTGGAGCTTTGCATCTAACGGAAGAGGGGCACAAGAATGCATAGTAGACACTGTGTCCTCCTGTCTTATGTTCCTTTGACCCTCACCTGTGGAGCATATGTGGGAAGAATTTAAAAAAACCAGATAGGCAGTTTCCACACTAGGATAACTTTACACCTCAAGTAATTGCAGCTCTCTACTACTCTGCCTGAGGGCCAGCCTTCTCTGGCATAGGCAAGTTTGCTAGGTAGTGGACAGTCATAATCCTGAAGTATAAGGAATTTGTCTTGAGGGCAACCATGAACTGAGAGCATATAGGAGTAGGTGAATAATGTTCCAGAATCCCCATCTGCTCATGGTGCTATTATGAGACATGTTTCACCCAGTTTTTCACAGTCTTCTAGTAGAATTGTTCCCATTCACAGATAGTTTTCTTACCCAGATTACTAGAATAAATAAGAAGAAGCCCTTTCTTAAGGAGAACATTATCAATTTCATAGCATCTGAGGTTTGGAAATGGAGAGCTAGAGTCTCTATTTGCACAAAATTATGAAGTGATACAAAATAATTCATTTCCAAGAGAGAAGTTAATTGTAAACGTGTTCTCATTTGTGCAAGCAAAGTGGCCAAATGAATAATAGAGATATTCAAGTAACACTTCAACTCTCAGAAGGTCAAGAGGGTAGAGTCTACTGACTCAGTATGCTTTTATGAACATGACATGACTCAATGGCAGGCACAGACATTTCTTCTGCTTCCATATCATGCAGGAAAATGGAAGGGAGCTCTTGCTGCATTCTTGGTCCCATCAGACAACAGCGACAGAGTTCTCTTTTGATCTGGTTACCACAGAAGTGCTATCATCTCTCTCCTGGGAACTTTAAAGTGCACTAGCTTTTAATCTTTAGACTTTCCTTCCTCTCTCTTCTCTCCTTCATCTCAATTGGGACAGAAATTTTAACCTCGGGGGTAGGAAAAACTAATATAAAAAAAAATTCTTCTGTCATATGAGATCACTAGAAATATCAAGAAAAGAATTGTCTACTTATTTACATCTCTAGACAGCTAGCATCTTCACATGCTTATTTTAATTGATTCTTTTTTCTGTTCTAGCAAAAGATATATTTTTTTGCAGATGTCTTTACCTGATGGAGACAAAGACGTCACAGAAATTGGGAATATTGACGTCTCCTTATACTGTAGGTGCTTTTTGAAATTGAGACTTACAATTTAAAAAACTCAATGTAAAGTATATAGTGAAGTTTTTGAGATTTAGTGAATATTCAAAAAATGGAACATTCTGCTTTATTATAAGACTGGGTTTAAACATTTTTGTGTAATATCTGCGACCAAAGGAATGTAATCTGACTTCAAACTCTACTTAGACTGATCTCTTTCCCAAGGTACTCCATCTTTAAAATAATCTTCTCTTAAGCTGACCTCTTATCTTCTCACTCATTTATTCATATAGTCATGTATTCAATCAATATTTAGTTGGGTGGCAGACACTATACTAAAGAAGGAAAATAAAATAATGAGGAAATCAACACAAACTGGCTCACATGGAACAACAATCTAGTATCAGAGGCAGCTATGAACCAAGTGTGAGGCAGATATTAACCAAGTATGAAACTATTATTATACATGATAGAAAAATTACATGAGGCCATATTAGTCAGGGAGGTCAGGGAAGGGTGTACTGCTGGATGTGAGATCTGAAAGATGTCTCAGACTCCTCCTTCAGATATCAACTAGATAAGGAGGGAGAACACAATATCCCAGGCATTATGTACTTTTTGCATGGTCCAATGAGTATGTTCAAAAGTCCTAGGTAGAAAAATGTGACAGGAAGGATGGATTATAATAAGGTGGGAACAGAGAAGACAATAAAAAAGCACAGTGAAAGACTAGGATGGGAAGTAAGATATGGGTGAGGTCATTGAGATTCACAGGCTTTTCATGGACTTTAGCTTGAGGTTCATATACTCTTGAGGATTGAAAACAGAGGACTGACATGGGCATAATGGAGAATGGGCAGAAGACAAAGCAAGTGGAAGTGAGTTGTGACCTGGGATGTGAACTTTTCTATTGCACTAAAAAGATAGAAAGCGAAATGTCAACTTGTAAGAGGGACAGAATGGTGCCAGGGAGAAATGCTAGTATCTAGCAATATTTAGAAAGTGAAGTCAATATCACTGTTGATAGGTTGCACTTGAGAGAATGTGTGAGAGGGAGGTGAAAAAGATGAATAACATTTCTAGTCTGGAATCTGAATTGTGGAATGATTAGGTTGGGAAGAAGTGTTTCTAAACAAGAGAGTGATACAGGCAGTGCCGTTGCATCTTTGAGATTTAGTGAATATTCAAAAAGTGGAACATTCTGCTTAATCAACATGAGCCTACTTTCCTCATGTTTCTAAACAGCTACTACTTTGTTGGACAGATGCCAGTGATTTTCTACATATTTATAATTATTCCTCCATTTTAAAAAATACAGGCCGGGCTCGGTGGTTCAGCCTATAATCCGCACTTTGGAAGGCCGAGGTGAGTGGATTGCCTGAACCCGCAGGTTCGAGACCTGCCTGGGCAACTTGACGAGACCTCATCTCTACAATAAAATCAAAAAATTAGCCTCGCGTGGTAGTGCCTGCCTGTAGTTCCAGCTACTTGGAAGGCTGAGATGGAAGGATCGCTGGCGCCCAGCAGGTCGAGGTTGCGGTGGCCGGGAGCGGCCACTGCACTCCAGTCTGAGCGACAGAGTGAGACTCCAACTCAAAAAAACAAAAAACAAAACTTAATTTTTCTTAGATTCCTCTTCCCACCCCATATACTTATTTATTATAGAAGTGTAATCCAATCCATTTAACAAAATTATATGATGTTAGCAACTTAAGAATATTAGAAAACTTCTCTTGTGACATTTTGAAGGAGGAAAAAATTGAAATAATCCCACAAATATGAGTGAATCTCTAAAATATGCCAGATTATTTTTATTTGACTAGCGTCAAAGAACAAATATATATGACTTATTGGTGCTTCTTAAAAGTACAGAAATATATTAGAGTGGTACTAGAAGGAATTCATCATTTATTTCTGAAAATCAAATACTGATAGAGTAATACATACATGTTCCTCCCTAAGCCACTAACAGTATTTTTATGAACTGAATTTCTATTAGAACTTTATTCTACTCAACCTCATACCCTATAAAGGATAACACATAATTTTAAGTTATTGATTACATTCAATGTCATAGTATACCTTGAATAAAACTTGATTGCAACCTCACACCAAATATCGTAACCTCATACAAACGAATGTAACATATATCAAAATAGTAAAAATGCCTTTTACTAGGAAACGGTGAGCATACTTATTCCTTCTAAAATAGATTAACAGATAATTTATTTTGCAGGTCAATAAGTACATATTCCATACATATTTTTGACTTTATGATAGTCTAATCCAAGTTAAACCTCACCTCCAAGTTCCATCAAGTATATGTCCTTGGTTTATGAGCATATATATGACAGTTAAATTATATTTTTATCATTTTAACTGAGGATATTTGACATTTATAGGTTGTGGTGAAAACAAATTGGGTAATTTTCCGGCCTTAAAAAAGACAAACCCACTACACAAACTGGATGCTCTCTGCTTTCAAAGGAGGACATTTTCTGTTTTCAAATGTGAGGAGTTCTTATACCTTTTTCTTTATGTACAAAAATAAAAGAAATAATAACCAGGGACACGTTTTGTCGATCAAATTTTTATTAGTAGAACACAATAACTCTTGACTAACAACAGTTTAGAAGACAAGTCATTGCATAGTTTAAATAAAATTAAATCATTAGTACAACTTTGCTTGTTGGCACAATCTATGTTTTTATTTCTGGTTTGTTCTGCTGAAGCAGACCTACCTATGACCAAGATTATGCATGTTCTCTGAAGTCTTCAACTTTACCATGCCTATTCCCAGACCAGGATTCGTTCCATCTTTTCAAGAGCATTACATAGATTTTAGAGTGAAAATGATTGCCACTGGGAAGACCTAGAAGGTCTAGATTTTGTTTTTAAATTATTGGCCAAAAACAACAGTTTGATTTTCAGTTCTCCACCTTCTCTTTTGTAAAGGAAGGTATGAATTAGATCTCACAAAATGTTAGTCACAGCAGAGAAACCACAGAAATACAAAATGTTTTAGAGATTCATGTTTTGCATAATAAGAAAAAGATCATGACAGAGTATCTGTAAATTCTGTGCATTCCAGTAAGTAACCCAAGCTTGAAAGGTAGTGGATGCCAAAAAGGATTGGCTGCTAGGGGTTTAGGGTTGCAGGAAATGGGAAGTTACCCTTTAATGGGTATAGAGTTTCAGTTTTACAAGATGAAAAGTGTGGTGGAGATGGATGATAGTGATGGTTACACAACACTATGAACATATTTAATACCACTCAACTGTACATTTAAAAATGTATAAGATGGAACATTTTGCAATATATGTATTTTACCAAAATAAAATAAAATGAAAAAAGAGAAGGAGACTTTCTTCAGCTACAGATGAAATTATGTTTGTAATTTCATATTGTTAAATACATCCTGTAAAGCAGATAATCCCTAAATGACACCTTCTCTTTGTAGATTACTATGGCAATATGTTGAGATGATGATTTAGTATCCAGGTTTCAGATTCCATCTCATCATAATCAAAAGGCCTTTAATTGGGACATATAAACAAAATACTAATTAGTCATTGGGCAAGTTTGTTTAATGAGATGGAATTGATTGGAATTCTGAGCAAGAAAACTTGATTAAAGTGCTGATGCATTCAATGCAGCAGAAGACGCCAGAAGTCTTGTCTCCAATGCCATCATTTCTACTGCCTTCTCTTATTCCTTAAAGTTGCACATATTGCTAGAAGTATGTGTTGCTATTTTTGCTTGTACCTCAGACCCCTGTGTCTCATTCAATAACATTCCTTCATCTACTCACTAATAAATTCTTTAATTCCTCTTATATGTACTTGAAAGAAAATATTTGAAGTCTAGAAAAGATAAGGTTAAATTTAACTTTTACTCTTATTCTCCATGTGGTATCCTGCTACTAAACCACTTTAAGATATATATATATATATATATATATTTTTTTTTTTTTTTTTTTTTAAGGTGTGGGGTATAATTCAGGGTTGGGTATACAAATATTCATTATGCAGGTACCCTTTTTGATGAGGTGTGCCCCTATCTCCCCTGGAATTTTCCCTTAACTGCCAATCCCACCACCAATCCCGGCCTGTCCCCTGGCAGTTACCCACTACTGCCAATACCTTTCTTACAGTATTATGATAACTGTTCAAGGTCTTCTTGTGAGTGAGAATACATGGTACTCTCTTCTTTGTTTCTGTGATAGATCATTGATTATGATAGACTCTAAATCCATCCAAGTTGCTGTGAAGTTTATATGTTTGTCCTTCTTTATGGCTGCATAATATTCCATTGAGTATATGTACCACATTTTTAAAATCCAGTGTAGTTTCAATGGGCAGCATGGTTGGTTCCGTGTTTTTGCTATTGTGAATGGAGATGCAACAAACATATGTCAGCAGGTATCTATTTTGTAGAATCATTTTAGTTCCTCTGGGTATATTTCCAATAGTGGGATTGCTGAGCCTAAACATAAAACCTCAAACTACAAGAATTTTAGAAAATGCAGGAGACACCCTTATGGAAATTGGAACTAGCAACCAGTTCCTGATCGAAATCCTAAGTACCCATACCATAAGAAATAAGATAGATAAGTGGGACCTCATCAAACTGACAAGCTTCTGCAGAGCTAAAGAAACCACCAAGAAAGCAGAGGGACAGCCCACAGAATGGGAAAAAAATATTTGCCAACTGTATATCTGACAAAGGCCTAACATCTAGGATCTACAAGGAACTCAAATGCGCTGAAAGAAAAAAAAACAACCTCATTACAAAGTGGGCAAAAGACATGAATAGACAGTTCTCAAAAGAAGACATATGGGCAGCCAACAGACACATGAAAAAGTGCTCAGCTTCACTAATCATCAGAGAAATGCAAATCAAAACCACATTGAGATACCACATAACCCCAGTAAGAATAGTCATCGTTAATAAAACAAACAGCAACTGATGCTGTTGAGGTAGCAGAGAAAAGGGAATGCTTCTACACTGCTGGTGGGAATGCAAACTAGTGCAACTTCTTTGGAAGACAGTGTGGCGATTTCTGAAAGAACTAGAAATTGACCTTACACTTTAAGATTTATCTGTACTATGTAAAATGTAGATAAATAGAACTGATTCTCAGGTTTATTAAGAAAATCAAATGAGACAGCAGAATATACTAGTGGGGTGTATAAAACAATATACATCTCACCAAAGGAGGGAGAGACTTCTCATCTTTGGCAAAATTTTAAAATATAAAAAAACTCCCAGTTTGGGGGTTAAAACCAACAATAACTACCTAGAAATTAGCAATAGTAAAAATATTAAATTTAGTAGCCTATAGGACACATCTAGAGCAGTGCTTGCAAAACTATGTAATCGCTGGCATTAATAAACAGAAAAGATAAATAAATATCCAATTTAATATGTTACAGAGCAGTAAGAAAAGGAGAATAAACATATTTTAAAAAATAAAGCCAACAAATCTTAAACAAAGATAAAGAATTTTATCATATTTCCTTATAAATGAGTCTATAAGGAAAATAAAGAATAAAGCAGATAGATCACTATCAAACATAAAAGGGGGAAACAATAAATACTTTAAATAAAAATTGGAAATGTAGTTTTTTACAGAAGATGGCATTAAAGAAATAAAGATTACTTTGTTCATTTCTGTGAAAATTAATTTGAAAATGTAGACACAATAATCCAAGATAACTCATCCCAGATAGCATAAAAATTTGAAATTTACATATTATAATAAAATAAATAGAAAATTTGGTCAAAGAACACCCCTATCCATCCCCAGACACACAAAAGCATATACAGTGTTATTTGTAAACAGATTACTCAGAAAATGATGTCAATTATTTTAGTTGTACCAAACTCCTATGCTATTTAAATTGTTCAAAAGCATCTTTAACAAATCTAAATACAGTAAAAGGCAAATAATATTATAAAGCAATTTCACTTATTGGAAATAAATCCTAAATTAATTATTAATAAATAGTATACAAGAACATAACACAATAAAAATAACCCATAATTAATTAAGTTAACAAGATTCAAGCATTATTCAATATTGAAGAAATTTACTAGTATAATTTGACACAATAATATAGATTCGAAAATAAATGTTTATGATTATTTTTTATTTTATCTTAGATTCAAGGAGTACATATGCAGATTTGCTTTACATAGGTACATTGCATGATGGTGAGGTTTGGACTCCTATTGAGCTGCCCCTCATGTGATGAGCATGGTGACCAAGGGGTGATTTGTCAACCCTTACCCTCCTCTCTCCTTTTTCCTTTTAGGGGTCCTCAATGTCTATTGTTCCCACTTTTATGTGTGTGTGTATTCAGTGTTTAGCTCCCACTTATAAGTGAGAACATACAGTATTCAATTTTACATTTCTATGATAATTCACCTAGAATGATGGCTTCAAGCTCCATCCATTTTGCTGCAAAGGACATGATTACATCATTTTTTATGGCTGCATAGTATTCCATAGTGTATAGGTACCACCCATTGTCTTTATCTAGTCAATTACTGATAAGTACCTAGATTGAATCCATGGTTTTGCCAAAGTGAATAGTGCTAGAATAAACATACAAGTGCAGGTATTTTCTTGATAAAACAACTTATGTACTTTTGGCTATACACCCAATAGTGTGATTGCTGGGTTGAATGGTAAATCTGCTTTTGGTTCTCTGAGGAATCTACAAACTGCTTTCCATAGGAGGTAAACTATGCTACATTCCCATCAAGAGTAAATAACCATTCTCTTTTCTCCACAGTCTTATCCACATGTTGTTGTTGTTGTTGACTTTTTAATAATAGTCATTATGACTGGTATAAGATAGCATCTCACTGTGGTTTTGATTTGCACTTCTCTGATGATTAGTGATGTTGAACATTTTTTCATATGTTAGTTGACCACTTCCATACCTTGCTTTGAGAAGTGTCTGTTCATGTCCTTTACCCACTATATAACAGGCTTGCTTTTTAAACAAATTATTGATTCATTTGAATTTTTTATAGATTCTGGATATTAGGCCTTTGTCAGATGTACAGTTTGCAAATATTTTCTTCTAGTTTGGTTTTTGCTACATTCACTTTTGAGGACTTAGTCATGAATCTATTGCCTAGGCCAATGTCCAGGAGAGTGTTCTTAGGCTTTCATTCAGGATTTTTATAGTTTTAGATCATATGTTTAAGTTGTTAATCATCTTGCTTAATTTATTAAATTTGATGAGAGGTAGGGGTTCAGGATTAGTCTTCTGTATATTGTTAGCCTGATTTCCCAGCACCATTTGTTAAATAGACTGTCCTTTCCCCAACTTTTTAAATGCCAAAAAAGTATTTGATAAAAATTAAATATAAATTTGATTTTAAAAGTAAATAATAAATTTAGAATCATGAATACTTATCATACTTTAGAAAAGATGGACACCACCTGAGAAATACATTTATTTGTATGTATGTATGTATGTATTTATTTATTTTGAGTTGGAGTCTCACTCCATCGTCCAGGTTGGAGTGCAGTGTCACACTCACAGCCATTCCAGTGTCGAGCTTCTGGGCTCAGGTGATCCTTCTGCCTCAGCCTTCTAAGTAGCTGGGATTACAGACATGTGCTATCACACCCAGCTAAATTTTTTTATTTTTATTGTAGAGATAAGGTCTTGCCAAGTTGCCCAGGTTGTTCTCAAACTGTGGCCTCAGGCAATCCGCTCACCTCAGCCCTCAAAGTGCTGGGATTACAGACTTGAGCCACCACACCCAGCCAAGAAATATGTTTATTTTGATTATTTATTTATTGCAATACCTTCAGGAGGTATAAATAGCTTTGGGTTACATGGATACATTGTAAAATGGTGAAGAAGTCAGATTTAGGTGTACTCACCACCCTGATCTGTGCACATTGTACCCAAGAGGTGATTTTTAATGCCACCCTTCTGAGTATCTAGTGTCCATTATACCATTTTATATGCCTTTGTAGATTCTTAGTCTAGCTCCCACTTATAACGAGAACATTGAGTATTTGGTTTTTTATTCCTGCATTACTTCAGCTGGGTTGATGGTCTCTAATTGCATCCAAGTTGCTGTAAAAGAAATTATTTCATTATTTTGCATGACTGAATGTTATTTCATTTTATGTAATTTTCAGTATCCACTGATCAATTGACAGACATTTAGGTTGATTCCACATCTTTGCAATTGTAAATTGTTCTGCAATAAACATACAAGTGCAGGGTTTTGTTATTTTTTAAATATAGTGGCTTCTGTTCTTTGGGGTATATACCTAGAATGAGATTGTTGGATCAAAAGGTAAATTGACCTCTAGTTCTTTAAGAAATCTTCATACCAATTTCCATAGAGGTTGAACTAATTTACACTCTCACCAACAGTATATAAGTGTTCCCTCTTTGCTGCATCTGTGTTAACATCTATTGTTTGGGCTTTTTTGTCATTTTAATAATGACCATTGTGACTGGTGTAAGGTGTTATCTCATTGTGGTTTTAATTTGCATTTCCCTGACTGGTGTAAGGTGTTATCTCATTGTGGTTTTAATTTGCATTTCCCTGATAATTGGTGAAATTGAGAATCTTTTCCTATGCCTGTTGGTCAATCTCCTTTTGAGAGATTTTTGTTCATGTCATTTGTCTGTTTTTTAATGATGTTACTTGCTTTTTTCTTGATAATTTATTTGAATTCTTTGTGAATTCTGAATACTAGTCCTTTGCAGATACCTACTTTGTGAATATTTTCTCTCATTCTGTAGGCTACCTATTTACTCTGTTGATATTTTTTGCTGTAAGAAGCATTTTAGTTTATGTCTTACTCTTTAACTTTTGTTTTTGGTGTATTTGCTTTTTGGGTTTTAACCACAAATTTGTTGTGTAGACCAATGTTCAAAAGAGTTTCACTAGGATTTCCTCTAGTATATTTATAATTTCAGATCTGGCATTTAAGTTGTTAATCTTTCTTGAGTTAATTTTTGTATATTATAAGATACGGGAATAAAAGTTTTTTGTTTTGTATTTTGCATGTGGTTATCCAGTTTTTCCAGAGTCATTTTTTGAATGGAGTGTCCTTTACCCAGTGTATGCTTTTGTCTGTTTTGTCAAAGATCAGATGGTTGTAGCTATTTTTGTGCATTTCTGAGTTATCTATTCCCTTCTGACACGGAGACCCACTAATGTCTGTCCATATTGTAACAGACCCTAGAGAAGGGCATGACAAGGATTCTATTACTCCTGTGCATTCCTGAACAATATTCCTTAGAGCTAATAAAAGGTACGCTTCCACTTATCTCCTATGTGTTCCCAGTAAGTAGCTTCAAGGGATCCTTGACTTCCCTGAAGACAATGCCCAATCAACTGGAAGATCGAATCCCCATTTACTCCCTTGCTTTGTGTAGTCATAAATTTTGTGATTTGTATAACTTTTGAGTAATGCATGATGTCTTAGGCCTTGTGAACTCTCTTTACTTTATGGCAAGCTTGATTAATGCTTCTGCTGGGCCCTACTGATAAAAGCAGTGAGATGCCACTGTACCGAAAAATGTCATTATCGATGAATGTGGCTTATGCATAGGTACCAAAGATTCTGTACTTATAAAAGTACATTGTAAAGGCCTGGAGAGGGAGCAGAACCATTTTAGAAAGATCTTGAGTCTGGTTTTTCTCCCTGGATTTGAACTCAGAATAAACTTCTTTCTACTAATTCCCTGCTCCTTTGATTTATTGGGATCTGGGGGGCAGCTGAGCGTTACTTGGACCATAGCACTTCCATTAGTCATAAAACTTCCATTAGTCTCTGCTCTTGTACCCATACCTTGATGTTATGGTTACCATGGCCTTGTAGTATTTTTTTTTTTTTTGAATTGGAGTCTCACTCCTTCGCCCAGGCTGGAGTGCAGTGGCACACAAGCTCATGGCCAACCCAGCGTCAACCCTCTGGGCTCTAGGGATCCCTTCCCCTCAGCCTTCTTATATCTGGGACTACAGCTACCATGCCGGGCTACTTTTTATTTTATTGTAGAGATGAGGTCTCACAAAGTTGTCTGGGCTGGTCTTGAACCCACGGACTCAGGCAATCCACTCTCCTCGGCCTCCCAAAGTGTGGGATTACAGGCTGAGCCACCAAGCCTGGCCTATAGTATAATTTGACGTCAGATAGTGTGATGCCTCCAGTTTTATTCTTTTTGTTTAAGATTTCTTTGACTATCCTGACTCCCTTTTGGTTTTATATGAATTTTAGGAATGCTTTTTCTAATTCTGTGGTAAATAATGTTGATAGTTTCATAGTTATTGCATTAAATCTATAGATAACTTTGGGTAATGTGGTCATTTTAACAATATTGTTTCTTCCAATCCATGAGCATGGGATGTTTTCCCGTTTGTTTATTTCCTCTACAATTTCAGTCATTGTTGTTTTTTAGTTTTCCTTGTAGAGATGTTTCATCTCCTTGTTTAAATATATCCCTAGGTATTGTAGTTTTGGGGAAGTTATTCTAAATGAAATTAAATTATTGATTTAATTCTCATCTTGGTTGTTACTGGTATATAGCAGTGCTGCTGATGTGTGTGTGCTGACTTTGAATCCAATGACTTTAATTCATTTATCAAGTCTGGTAGTGTTTTGGAGATGTTTTTAAGATGGTTTAAGAAAAAAAAAATCATGCCATTAGTATACAGGGATAGTTTTATTTCTTTTTTCCAAATTGGATACTCTCTCTTTTTCTTGCCTCATTGCTTTAGCTAGGACTTCTAGTACTTGGTTGAAAAAGAGTGGTGAAAGTCAGCAACTTTCTCTTGTTTCAGTCCTGAAGGAATGCTATCAATGCTTCCCATTTCAGGATAATGTTTGCTGTAGGTTTGTTATATATGGCTTTCCTTACCTATATTGAACCATCCTTGCATCCCTGGGATATAACGCACTTAATTGTGCTATATTTTTGGGGTTTTTTAAAGTGCTGTTGAATTCAGTTTGCTAGTATTTTGTTGAAGATTTTTGTATCTATGTTCATCAGGGATATTGGTCTCTAGGTTTTTTTGTTGTTGTGTCTTTTCCTGGCTTTATATTAGAGTGATACTGGCCTCATAGAATGAGTTAGGGAGAATTCCTTTATTTTCAATCTTTGGAATAGCTTCAGTAGGACTTATACCTTCTTCTTTGAAAGTCAGATAGAATTTTGCTGTGAGCCTGTCAGGTTATAAGCTTTTTTTGGGAGGGGCAGTCATTGAATTACTGAATCAATCTCACTACTCATTATTGGCCTATTCAGGGTTTATATTTCTTTCTCATTCAAAGTTGGGTGGTTGTGTCTTTCCCAGTGTGGTTGCATTTGCCTGTGGTTCTAACTACTTGGAAGGCTGAAGTGGAAGATCTCCTGAGCCCAGAAGGTTGAGGCTGCAGTGGCCATGAGCGTGCTACTGCACTGCACTCCAGCCTGGGTAACACAGTAAGACTTCTACTCAAAAAACAAAACAAAACAAAACAAACAAACAAATGAACAGAAAACTCAGAGCTCTGGTGTTAGGTGCATATATAAATTTAAAATTGTTATATTTTCATGTTGGATTCATCCCTATATCATCATGCAATAACCTTCTTTGTCTTTTTTTCACTGTTTTTCATGTAAAGTCCATTTTATAAAATAGCAGAATGCTTATTCCTGCTTGTTCTCAGTTTCCACTTGCATGGGATATTTTTTTCACCCCTTTACCTTGAGTCTGTAAAGAATCTTTTTGTGATAAGTGAGTGTCTTGTAGGCAGCACATATTTGTATTGTGTTTTTAATTCATTCTGACAATCTATATATTTTAAGGGGTATGTTGAGACCATTTACTTTCAAGCTTAGGAATGATACATATGGTGTTGTTCCATTCATCATGTTAATTGTTACCTGGTTTTCTTTTATTTGTTGTTCTATTGCATTGAAGTTCTATAATCACTGTGAGTTTTATAATTTCAAGGGTTGTTTTTCCCTATTGGTTCTATTGGTATGTTTCAACATTTTGCTTCATTATTTAGAAATCCTTTGAGTAGTTCTTGTATAGTGGTAACAAATTCCCTCAGTGTTTGCTTGTCTGAGAATGATTTTATTTCTTTTCATTTATGAAACTTAATTTTGCAGGATACAAAATCCTTGGCTGACAGTTATTCTGTTTGAGGAGATTGAGGATAGGGCCCTGATCCCTTATGACTTGTAGGTTTGCCTTTGCAAATGATTTGGTGCTTTTGTCTCACCGCTCTTAGAATTCTTTCCTTCACATTAACTGCATGACCTGAAGATTCTATGCCTTTGAGAAGACCTTTTAGCAATGAACCTGCCGAGATTTTGGGCTTCTTGAATCTGCATATTTAAATCTCTGACATGGCCGGGAAGTTTTCTTCAACTCTTTTCTTAAACGGGTTTTTCAAACCTGTTGTTTTCTCTCCTTTCTCAGGAACACCTACGGGGTTTGACAAATAAGTTCATGAACTTTCCACCATGTACTAATGTCGGTATCATTGTACAAACAACTCAGGAAGGTTTTATAATCTTGATATGTCAGTGTCTCACAGCTGTGTTCATGTAAAATATTTGGAAAATTTGGAAAACTTTTTATTAATATCCTGAATCTTTTTTTTTTAATTTCTTTTTGTTGGTTTTCAAGTTTTTCTTGTTTCTCATTTAGTAATTTTATAATCAACTTTTTAATTCTATTGTTGGAATTCCAAATATTTCATTTTGGTTATTGTCTAATGCTAACCTTTTATTGGTGCTAAAAAGCTGTGGGTTTTTTTGATTTTTTTTTTTTTTTTCCCATATTGGAAGAATTATTTTTCTAGTTTCTTCTCATTTGGACAGAGTATTCTTATTGTTGCTAGATTTCTTCTTTATTCAATTTTTACCCTTACTTATGTGACTTTAATGTGTATAGCTTTTACTCATCTAGATTTGACTCTGGTGCTTTCAGTGGTATTGGCTCTGTATGAGTTCCTTGATTATAGGGAATTTTTGTACAATGGCTTTCTCTGACACTGTTTGTAGTAGCCATTATTGTGTTTGCATATTTTGGTTCACCATCTCTTATGGGGCTAAAATGCCAGAGGACTGACAAAGTTTATCTTCCTCCCCAACAGTGTGGTGTGCTCTCTCTCTCCATCACACCAATATTTTTCTCTGGGTTAAACTATTTCATCTTGAGGTTGTTAGGAAGTACCCATGGGTGGAAGGTGGTGGCAGCTAAAGTACTTGATTATATGTAATACCCTCATGGTGGGCTAAAGTTTCAGCCCCAATAAAGTAAGTTGAAGAATCCCCTAGTGAAGTGCATCGAGGTATTTATCAGGGACTGGGGAGGGCACTTCAACTCCACTGCTAGGCTGGTAGGAAAGTGGTCTACTTGTCTGCTATGTCCCTGTCTTGTTCTGGATTTTCAGAAAAGGCATGCACCTTTATTCACCTGTAGGAATCTTGAAGTTTCTCATAGAAAGGGAATGAGAGTCCACCCCTTGTGCTAACCAGAGTCAGAAAAGCCCACCTCCTGTAGGATTGCAAGTACCCAGAAAGGGTGTCAACAGGTACACTCATACTATGTGTGTCAACAGGTACACTCATACTATGTTCCCTCAAGAAAAGCAAGTGTCTTCAGTGGTGGGCATGGGGGTGGATACCCATCATGGGAACCCAGACTGTTCAACTTCTGGGGCAGATTCACTACCTTACTCAGCTGAGCCCAGAACTGCATCCATATCTCTGTTTACAGGAACTTCCCCTACGCCAGGAGATCTGTATCATTGAGAATCCTGTACTCTGGCATTATTTAGTTGTGTCATAGGTTGTTCTCCTGATGGTGTACTCCCCTTTCCTTGGATGTGGCAATCTGTGAGGACCAATGTCTGTGAGTTCTGATATTCTTCTGAGTTTAGCTGCCTTATAGAGTTGTCACAATTTGGGCTGAATAGTTCTCTGATTTCACAGAGGCTAGTGAAAACATCAGTTCTAATGAGGTTGGCAGGGGGATGGTTTAACCCCTGTAGGGTTATCTTGGTTGTATATAGCCTTAGTGTTGTGTGTTTCTCAATTGTCAGCTGTGGCAGTGCTGTGCTGGATACCTGCACAGGCTCAAGTTGTCCTGAGTGGTCACGGTGCTTGGATAGTGATGTTAACTGGGGTCTGGGATCATACCTTCTCAAGAGTTGTGATATTGTATCAGATATAATGGGATGTGCCAGTTGATTTCTGACCAGGAAGTGGTGGTTGCAGGAGAGAGCCAGCTCTCATGGTGGCTATGGACTTTCTTCTTTGCCTATGTTGGCCTAAGAATATACACAGATGACCTAGGTGGTAGACAGGACTGTGTGGACTACCAGAGTTCCATATCCATTTTGAACTTTCAAGGAGGATTAATGAGGGAGTTCACTTCAGTTCCCCACCTGTGTGTGCAACTGGCTACCCCAGTGAGAATTGGAAGAGTCTTGGATTTGCTGGGACAATGCTGTCACATTGTGCAGAGGCTGCACAAAAGAGTTCCCACAGAAAGTGTGGGTTTGCTGGTACAATGAGTTCCACTTAACTCCCCAGCCTTTGCCTAAAGCAGTCTGAGTTCAGACCATAAAACTGCAGCCAGCCGTGGTCTTTTCACTGCAGCTTGCCCAGACAGAAATTGTTTGTAGTCAGGAGTGTGCCCTTGGGGCAAATAAAAGCATCAGGTCTTCCTATTTTCTCCCAGATCTCCTAGAAAGCTGCTGCCAACAAGAGTTGATTCCCAAGAAATGGCAGTTGGAACTGCTCAGAGCTCCTTTGCCTGCAGCGCTCCAAGTATAGTTCGGTAGTGCACAGTTGTAATCTATGAGGCTCAGGACACCTTCTAAGAGCATGACCTCATTCACCTCTCCCACTGTGTCCAGAAGCTGCTCATGGTTTGTGCCTGTGATCTAAGTGAGTCTGTCTAGTTCCAATTCAGGCTGATATTTCTCTTTTCTTTGCACTCTATGGGCCCTTTCACTTTTCTGGTGAGTTGTGGGGTGTGCTGATGGTTTCATTTCTCTCTGAGTGTTGAGGTACTCTCTCTGTTTTGGTTCACTCCGTGTGAGAGGCTCACATTAGCTGCTTCATATCAGCCATATTGCTACTGCTCTCTAGAAATATATTTAGATATAGAATTTATACTATTATTGTAAATAGAGGTTTTAACTTGTAAACCAGTGCTCTTGTTAGATTTGGAAACAGTGCACAAATATTCATTATTACCACTCTTGTTTAATGCTGTTCTGGAAATAACAACTTTATGATTAGACAAAAGAGAGAAATGAGGTAAGAAACTGAAAAAGGGACTGAGTGCTTAATTCACAGATACCAACACCAAGAGTACAAGTTATAAAAAGGAGAGGTTTATTAGCCAAGAGCCAGGCCAGTGGCCACTTGCCTGCTGGCATGCCAGTCCCACAGCAAGGGCCCCCATTTGCTGTAGGGGCTTGCTCAAATCTGGCAAAACCACATTGGGACTTTTCAAGTGGGTCAAACCGAAACATCCTTGAGGCCTAGGTACTTTTCAAGCAATGTTAGCAGGGTGCACAGAAGTGAAAAAAAAAAAGCTGTTAAACAGTTTAACCTAGCCAGCAGGTGCCGTTGCCAGTTTCCAGGAAGGGAACTTTTTTAACTGTGCAAAGCCTGAGTACATGCTTAACTGCAAAGGCTGAGTTTATGCTTAGCCTAATTTTTGACATTGTAGAGGTTTTTTTTAGCCCCCTTCCACATTCCCCCCTTTCAGTTGTTCCTGGAGTCAAATAATTGACTCTTCATACAGGGGATTATATTGAGTTCTGAGGACTATTAATTTTACTCATGATACACCATTTTTAACATAACCAAGGAGGCTTATGTATGGGTCTTGGTTTTTCCAAGGAGCAATAGTTTTGCACCCCCACACAGCACAGTGGTATTGTCCTGCTTTGTGGCAATGGGCTGGTCCTGATGCCGGGCAAGCATAAAAACGAATGGATTTAAGTCCTTTTTTATAAGTTAAGGTGCCACATTTGTTAGTGTGTGTGCCCCCAAGGGTTAGAACTGGCCATAATTTACAAAGGTCAAAATTAAAGACAGGCTGCCTGCTTCCTTTGTAGGTGGCAATTATGGTCCCAGTTACAGTATTTTTTAATTCCCAGAAATAGTCTCCTGGATTATAGAGATTATGCAGTTTCGGCCAATAGACCTTAAGCTGGGGAAAGTATGCAAGGAATATGATTAAGATACTGGGCCCTCTTATCTTTAGAGAATTTTTCCAGTAGCTGGCTTGACGATTTTCCATGTCTTTGGTGGTGTGGTGGTGACTGTCTTTACTTGTGAATGATGAATCCAGGGGTGGACACTGCTGACTTTGATGGCTGTAGGAGTAGTAATGATTACTATGTGGGGCCTTTTCTACCTTGGGGTGAGAGCCTCAGCTTTGTGCCATTTTATCCAGACCTGGTCACCGGGCTGGAATGGGTGTGGATGTTCCAGAACCGGTTTCCGGAAGGCTGCCTGCATGGTCTCAGTGACAGCTTGCTGAACTCTTTGAAGAGCCTGCAATGACTGAAGCATATTATGGTTAGACAGTTCTAGTGTTTTTTCCAGTCCAATTTTTGGAAGTAACAGTGGGGGCCATCTAAACAGAATTTCAAAGGGAGTTAGACCCTTGATGTAAGGGGTACAACTGGCCCTTAGGGCATAGGGAAGGAGTGTTACCCAAGCTTTGCCAGTCTCCAGGGTTAATTTGGTCAAGGTCCCTTTAAGTGTCTGATTTATTTTTTTTACCTGTCCTGGGGATGATAAGCACAATGTCAGTTTCAATTTATCCCCAAGATTTTTTCAATACCTTCAGTAAGTTTAGAAATAAATGCTGGGCTATTATCTGAGCCTATTGAGATAGATAGACCATATCTTGGTATAATGTCATTTAAGAGTTTTTTTACTGTTACAGAAGCAGTTTCAGTTTTTGTAGGAAATATCTCGACCCACCCTGAGAAGGTGTCTATCAAAGACCAATAGGTATTTATATCTATATTGCCCAGGTTTGACTTCTGTAAAGTCTATTTTCCAATGTTTCTGGGGGGTTAATCCCTTATCTTGAGCCCCTTGGGTGGATACACTGACCTTAGCATTATTAGTCTACTGGCATGACACACAGCCTTGAATGAGCTCCTGGGCAAGCTGGTCCAGATAAGGGAGACAAAATTTTTTTCTCACAAGTTTGGTTAGTTTTGTTCTTCCCAAATGAGTACCTTTGTGGAGCTGCCTTAGGATTTGTTGTCCCAGGACTCGAGGGAGGAAGGTTCTGCCATCCTGAAGTTGAAGCCATCCATCTGGGTTTGAGGTTGCCTGCAATTTTTGTGTAGCAAGGAGGTCCTCTTCTGTATATTTTGGTGACTTATGTAGAACTGGAGGAGGCAGCACCAGCTGGCAGGTGGTTTGGCAGTCAACAGCTTCTCTGGCTGTTTGACTTGCTTTTTTATTTTCTATTGCCTCTTTTGAGTTTTCTTTTTGGTGGCCCGGGCAATGGATGATGGCAACTTGTTTGGGGGCCCATATTGCTGCTAGGAGGTCTAAGACCTCCGCTTTATTTTTTATAGTTTCTCCCTCTGTGGTGAGCAATTCCTGCTCCCTGTAGACTGTCCCATGAATGTGTGCAGTTGAAAACGCGTACCTGCTATCAGTGTAGATGTTGACAACTTTTTCTTCACCTTCTTTTAGGGCCTCGGTTAGGGTAATCAGTTCTGCTTTTGGGGCCGATGTGCTCTGTGGAAGTGGCTCAGCCCAAATAGTTTCCTGTAGAGTGACCACCACTGTCTCTGCATGCTTGACCCCATTCTGAATGAAACTGCTGCTATCTGAGAAAAGCATTAAGTTGAGGTTTGTTCTTGGGACATTGGTTAGGTCCCAGTGCAGCTTCTGGAACTCAGTTGTTTTGTAACAACAATGTGCAGCCCTGTGGAACTTTTTCCAGGAGTAAAGTTGCGGGTAAGCTGGGGGTATGTTGGAACTTGATGCAGGGTTGATCTAAAAGCAGCGTTTGATAATGGGTTATTTGGGCATTGGATATTTATTTGTCTGGGGCCACTCGGAGTAAAGACTCCACTGCATGTGTGGCCATGACAGTCAGATTCTGCCCCAATGTTAATTTGTCTGAGCCTTTTATTAATATGGCAATGGCTGTTATAACCCACAAGTAGGGCGGCCAGCCTGAGGCTACTGGGTCCAGTTTTTTTGATAAGTAGGTGACTGGACTGTTCCATGGGCCGAGCTTTTGGGTTAGGACTCCCCGGGTGATGCCTCATTTTTTATTTATATAAAGGTGGAAATGTTTTCTAATATCCGGCAAGGTCAGGGCCAGGGCTGAGTCCAGGGCATTTTTAAGGGCTTGGAAAGCTTTGGGTTTTTTGGGGGGTATCTATTTAAAATTAGCGTCTGGTTCCTTGGTTATTTTATAGAGGGGTTTTGCGGGTTCAGCAAACTTAGGGATTTATAGTCGGCAGTATCTTATAGTTTTTAAGAATTCCCAGACCTGCCTTTTGTTTCCTGGGGCCAGGATGCCTGTTATAGCCTGAATGTGCTAGGCAGTCAGGGATTTTTTGTTAGTGGAGTTTTTTGCCCAGTGTTGGTTTTTTTTTCTTTTTTTTCTTGTTGGCTGTTTGGGTTTAATTTCTTGTAAAGCTGCTGCTACTACTTTGGTCATTTTTTTTTTTTTTTTTTTTTGGTTTGTTAGTTTTTAACTGAGTCCCTGTTATTATAGACCTTCTGGGTTATCTCGGTTAATTCTGATAAACATTTTTTTTTAATTTTTTAAATTTTTTGCAATTTTTTTAATATCAGGGGCCAACTGGGAGACAAAGGTTATAACTAAAGCCCTCCAATTTTCTGTAGTCTCTGGGTCTATGGGAGTATATGTCTGATAGGCCTCTATAAGGCATTCCAGAAAAGCCGTGGGAGATTCCTCTGGGCCCTGAGTTATCTTATTTAACTTAGACAAATTTGTGGGCTGCCTGACGGTGGCCCAGAGACTCCCTATTAGAGTCTGGTAATAGGTGGTGAGATGCTGTCTACCGTGATTGGTGTTTGGGTTTTAATTAGGCCTCTCAGCAGGGAAGACACAGTCCACACGGTCCTGCTCTGCCGGTCTGCCATCTGGTCCCAGGACCAATTTTCTTGTCTCCTGGAGGATTTGTTTTTTTGTTTTTTTACAGTAAAAAGGGCTTGGAGGAGTTGTTGACAGTCATTTTAAGTGGGCTGATAGGTGAAGGAAATAGTTTCTAAAAGGCCTATGAGGCTCTGACATTTTTCAGAGAACACAAGATTTTGATGCTTCCAATTGTAAAGATCACTAGTAGAGAAAGGGACATAAATCATAAAGGGCTGGCCTCCTGAACCTCCTGTGTCTAGTTCTGGGGCCTGTCTCAAGGGAGGACTGTGGAAGTTTGTGGTTCTGGGTTCCCCAAAGACAAGTCAGGGCTAGTTGGTTTATCTGGGGTGCTTGGGCCCTCGGGAGATGCATGGGGAAGAAGGGGATAAAGGGGCTATATGAGGACCCACTCATAGTGAGTGATGGGCTGAGAACCTTGTGGGCCCCCCTACTCCCGCTCAGTTGTAATGTGGGGAAATTTCATCATCCTCCAGTGGGCTCTGGAGGACTGGAGGTTTGGCTTTTGTAGTTTCCTGTAGGACTAAAACACGAGAAAAATTAGCTTTTTTTGTTTTTTTTTCATCCATGATGGCTGCTTCATTACCAGGAGGTACCAGGTAGTGATGTATGGGATCTGGTCCAGGTGGCGTCGACAGACGAACTGTCGAACCTTCCCTACTATGGCAGGGTTGAAGGTCCCCTCCGGCAACCAGCTGCAATTAGGAAATGTGGGCCATTCGAGGGAACAGGTAGTTAGGTTTCCTTGGTTTACCTGATAACCCGACTGCTGTGCCATTTCTTGGAAATCCTTGAAGTGGCATAAAACCAGTTGCAGAGGGGTGTCAGGCTTAGAGCACTGTTGCCCCATAATATCGATAGAAATGACAGACACAACAGTGACTAACACTGAACAAATAAAGACAGTAACACAAACTGAACAGACAGACCTAACTGCCCGAGGGCAACACTGGAGGGCCCAGTGATGTCTCACTGGGACCTCAGACCCAGGAATTAGTGCTGTGTCCAGCTTTCCTGCAGGTTCAATCAGAAGTACACACAAACAGAACAGGAAGTTGACTCACTCTTAGAGGGCTCTGGGGACATAGTGAGTCTGCCAGAGATGACAATCAGCCATATGCAAGTTAACAGATTAATCAGGCCTGACGAACACTGAGGTTTGCAGGTATGCAGACCTACAAGGTCAGCTGGTGATTGGGGCTGGGGATTAAGCTCTTAGATCTCCTGGGCGAGCCCCCAAATGAAATAGGGACCAAGCGCTTAATTCACAGACACTGACACCAAAAGTACAAGTTATAAAAAGGAGAGGTTTATTAGCCAAGAGCCAGGCCAGTGGCCACTTGCCTGCTGGACATGCCAGTCCCACAGCAAGGGCCCCCATTTGCTGTAGGGGCTTGCTCAAATCTGGCAAAACCACATTGGGACTTTTCAAGTGGGTCAAACCGAAACATCCTTGAGGACTAGGTGTTTTTCAAGCAATTTTAGCGGGGTTCACAGAAGCGAAAAAAAAAGCTGTTAAACAGTTTGACCTAGCCAGCAGGTGCAGTTGCCAGTATCCAGGAAGGGAACTTTTTTAACTGTGCAAAGCCTGAGTACATGCTTAACTGTGCAAAGGCTGAGTTTATGCTTAGCCTAATTTTTGACATTTTAGATGTCTTTTTAAGCCCCCTTCCACAAAACAAGCTAAGCTAGCATTGTTTACCAAAACCAATATTGTGTGCCTGGAAAACCAAAATGAATCTCCTGAATAATAATTGTTTAAAAAAAGAAAAAATTTCTTGGAAGTTTACATTGAAATTGGCTTCCACTACCAAAAACAAAACCAGTTTCACAAGACTCTATTTACAATAGCAGCAAAAAAGGATTAAGCATAGAGACATATACTTAATAAGTAAAGTGAAAGATTTATACAAATCTTTTAAAGGTAAAATTTAAAACTCTCTGCTGAGACATAAAATTTGAATCATTTAAAAGGTAATATAATGCTCCTGGCTAGAGGGCCAAATAGGATGAAATGTTAAATTTTCCTAAATTAATATTTAAAATAAGTAACTTGTTGCCAATAAAATGTGATTTAAAAATGTGTTTAAAAAGTGCATGTTTTCTAAAGGTCTTAAACATGTATTTAAAAAATAACAACAGCAAAAAAAAAAGAGAACAAGAAGAAGAGGACGAAAGATGAATAAACTTCTAGTTATGCTACCAGTTTGGTATTGGTGCAAAATTAGATGGAGAACCCATAAGAGAGGGGAAAACAGAATTTTAAATTAGGCCATTATATAAAAGACTTTATTATAAAACAAAAAATGACTTTCTTTAATTGGTAAAAGTGATGAATTGTTCAATGAGTGTGCTGAAAAAATTTATACATCTTGAGAATATATAAAGCTACTATCTCTTATCTTACATTACAATTAATTCCATATAAATGAAATATTTAAATACTAAAGATAAACTGCAGCAATACAAAAGAATGTACAATTTCAGATTCAAAAAAGACTACTAAATTTAATAATAAGCACAAGAAACTTTGAAAAAAAGATATGTAAATTAGGATGAAGTATTTTTCTTGGCAATGTACAGCATTACAAGGTATATGTTACAAAAAACAACCATCAAAGAAAAACAAAGCAAAAACAACAACAACAAAAAACTACTACCTAGCAATATCTGTTGTAGCTATCACAGACAAAAGAATGATTTCCTTGAATTCCTTTGAATTCCCACTAAAAATACCAGAACCTAATTGATAATGTGTAAAAAACATTAAAGTAGCACTTCACAGAGAAAGAAAACATATAAATAATAAAAATAAAGTAAATAAACATTGTACTTTAGTGGTCTGGTGTTCTCTGAAAACTCATAGATACTGAATAAATTGCAATAAGTATATTTTGAAATAAATTTCTAAGTTTGTTAGAAATTGGAGAAACTCCTAAAGAAATTATTTAGATAATAAAGATATTAAGCTAGATAAATAAATAACATAGAAAGGAAGTATACTCAGGTAATTAATAATAAAAAGGCCATATAAGAATAAAAGAAACTAATTTTGAGCAGTGAGAATTGAGAGAAAGCCCAGGCTTCTGAAAGTGCTGTCCTATAAGATTTCCTATATGACTGTCTTATATTTGTGTTGTCCAATACAGTAGCCATTAGTCACATAAGGCTACTGAGCACTTGGAATAAACATTTTTGTAACTGATGACATAAAAAGTTTAACTTTTCAAATTCTAAAAGCTCACATGGCTAGAATTTATGGTATTGAACAGTATAGCTAAGGGGTCTCAACATCAGTAAAAAATTGGCTGCAAAAATATTTCTTCTCATGTCAGATGAAGCTAACACTGAAACCTCATGGGAAAAGAGAAAAAAAATTGGGTTGGAGATATATTACTTATTGGTTATAGAAATCTTAAATCACTGCATTAAAGTAAACAAATATTATTTGACTTAAAGTAAATTTAAAATAACTAAATTACTGGACCTTAATTCTATTATTGGAAGGGAGTGTGTGTGTGTGTGTGTGTGTGTGATCAAAATTAAAACCTATTGATTTAACTAAATTATTCAGATGGAGGGTAGACACTGATCAACCCTAAAAATAGTGATATTTAATATTCATAGTTAAATTTTGAGTACTACCAATTATAGAAAATAAATAAAATTTAAAAATTTAAATTCATCAAACATTTCTTGTGCATCTGGACTCCTCTCCAGTTTTGGAGAAGTGGATCCAAACTTTTTTCTGATCTACTTTCTAAATAAACTTTCTTTTCTAAGTTTGTTAGAAATTGGAGAAACTCCTAAGGAAATTATTTAGATAAATAGAGATATTAAGCTAGATAAATAAATAATATAGAAGGGAAGTATATTCAGACAAGTAATTAATAATAAAAAGGTCATATAGGAATAAAATAAACTAATTTTGAACATATATGTGTGTATATATATGCATACATATTTAAATCTATCACAGGCAGAAAATTTCAATAAAAAATTTATTAATGACAAAAAGTAGGAAAGGAGTAGAGTTAAAAAGATAGATTAAAAAGAATAAAATTAAACAGTTGAAATATATTCAAGGTTATGTTAAATGCTAGTGAATTGATTCAGTTAAAAGACAGAAATTGATAGCTTGCATTTAAAACCTAATCCAACTATTTACTCATTATAAAATGTGTACTCCAAATACAAGAATACAAATGAATTTAGAAATATACAGAAAATTTGAAACTTAAAGAATGCTGAAGTAGTGCTATCAGTATAAAACAAAATAAATTTTAAGGAAAGAAGACTTATTAGAAGTTAAAAATGATGACTATGCAAAAAAATAGTTTTAATTGACTTGGAAGATGCTAAAATTCAAAATTTAAAAACATCTA
This sequence comes from Carlito syrichta, assembly GCF_000164805.1. NCBI lineage: Eukaryota > Metazoa > Chordata > Mammalia > Primates > Tarsiidae > Carlito > Carlito syrichta. The sequence continues at coordinate 104,509 of NW_007256091.1, forward strand.
AAAACCTTTACCATAAACAGAAAAACAGAAATGGATGAATCTGTGATCACAGTGAGTATTTCAACAAACCATTTACAAATCAGTTAAAATATAGATTTTTTCATGATACAAGTTAGAAAGCAAAATTTGATGAATATACACAGAACTATACTAGTAAAAATTACAGAAAATTCTTTGCAAATGTACTTAAAATTATTAAAAATTATTTTCACAAAATTTCAATAACTGATATTTTATAGATTTTATAACATCTGACTATGAAACAATTAACATAGAATACTAAAAGATAATTAACACTTTTCATAAGCAAATATGTTTTCCAAATGATTTAGAGGCTCAGATATTAAGAATATAATCTTAAAATGTTTCAAAATAAATATCAAATGCATTGTATTTATTTAGAAATGAATCAATATTTTTAGAAAGCTCCAAAAGTGTGTAAATAAAAAAGGTGCCAAATCTTATTACATTAAAGTTAAGAATGTCTGCTTATCAACCACCATAAAGCAAGGGTATAAATCTCCAAACTATGAGAAAATGTTTGTAATACAAATAATAAAATGTAGTTTTATTTAAAATATATAATAAACTTTCAAAATAATTTCGAATATATATATGCAATAGGGTCTAAAAGCATAAAATAAAATAATGTTTTCTCCAGAAGAAGAAACTAAGTGGTCAATAAATAAGTGGGAAAAAATTTCAACAATCTAACAATGCTAATTTTTGGTAGGCATATAGAGCAAAAATAATTCTCATCAACTGTTGATAACATATATGTCTGTGTATATATATTTATATATGTACAAATATATATAGATTCTCACACGAAGTTGGGAAGCAACTTGGCATTATTGAATAACATGCAAATAAACTGAAATGAATTGCCTATTTATAAAAATATTTGTAAATGCATTGAAGATGTTCTGGTTAAGTATTTTATTCTTGCATCCATGATTGAGTTCTTAAGACTGGAAGTAGATTAGATATAAATCAAGAGCAGATGTCACTAGTGAAAATTATGTTAACAAAAATTAAAAAATGCATGCATGACTTGATTAAATATCAATTATAATCATTTGAGTTTTACTGTACATAAAAAATGAAGTATCCCACCAATTACTTAGTTCACATTTTGTCAAATGATTAACAGACTGGGCCTCATTTGTTCAAAGATAATTATTGAACATACAATTGAATTCTTTGTATATATCCTTTATATAGTGAAAAAAGAGAATTGTCATTGTACTCCAAAGATTTGGTCCATTTTAGCTCAATTCTTACAAAGAGAGTACTTCTAAAAAATAATTCAGTCTGATAAAATATTTGCAAATCTGTGCAAAGCAATAATAGTTCCATCAACAAAACTTCATGCAATTTCTTAAGCTTAAGCCCAATGCTCATTTTTTTGTTGAGCATTAGCCTGAAAATAAACATATAAAGATAACTTAATGGAAAACTCATATTTATACTCCTGATATTCTGGATTATATATAGAGAACCTGTCCAAATAAAGTATTTTATTTTTCTAACATCCCTTTAAAAATTCCTTTTGCTATAAGAAACATTAGATTTCTGTAAATTCTCTAATATTTTAAAGTCTAAAATAATACTCAGGCATAAAATTATGTCTATGAATGCACACACACACACACACACACACATACACACACAACTTCTCAAAGAGCTTGCCATTTAATACATGTCAGAAATGCTTAAAATTACTTTTTGCTTTTTCCCTCTAAATTTGCCTTTGTGGAATTTTAAAAACATTTTTCAAATATGACATTTCCAGCAGCAGTTAATTTTCTCTTTAATTAGATAGTGCACATGTACCAAACAGGTGTTCATCTTCCTGACATTCACCTCATGTACACTTGATGTATGTCTTTGCACATGGCCATGGCTAGGTTTCTTCTTTCAGCAATATAGTTCATGGAAGAATAAATTATGCCCCAACTCTGAAGTTACCACTCGGAAGTTTGATTAATGATGTTGTAACTAAAGCTTTTTCAGATAAATTGTTTGCCTTTTCACAATACAGCAGAAATTTGTGGTCATGTAATGGTTAGAAAAAAAGCTCCTCCAGGTGTGTAGACTCATATTTAGACTGTGTAGATTCAGCTAACTATAACATACAGGGTTTTGGTATCTAGAACAGACAGATCAAGCAATCAATGCTTATGAAGGAAATGTGCCCTAAAAACAAGTATAGTAGTCTTTTTTTAAGCTGATGCCTTAGAAGAATACTACAGTTTATGAGTCAGTCCTTCTAGAAATGCCTTTTCTTCTTCACTTACTGACATTCCATCCTTTCTCACCACTTCTTAATTTTCTGCTTGGTCTTCTTCTCTAACTGACCTCTGAATAGCAGACAGTTTCAAGGCTTAGTTCTGAGTCTTCTTCACTTTTCTATCCACCTCACATACACACCACTAATTAATAAATTGTTGAAAAAGATTGATTTGAACCTTCTATAAGCTATACATGATTTCACTGGGTCCTTCTGATAGACTTATAATGCTTAATTTCATATTTTAATTCAGTCTTTCTCTTTGAATTCCATACTTGTAGATTCAGGCTATATAACATTTCCACTTACATATCTGAGAGATATCTCCTCCTCAGAATATCAAGTTTACATGTTAAAATCAATTCAATCCAGACAAAATATAGAAGAACAGCAAAAATAATTTTTAAATGGGACACGATAACCGTTATCTACTGACAGCTTTTACTCTGAAACTTTTATTTCTATGACAACCAGTTCATGCATTCATCTAGACATTTAAACATTCATTCATTGGTATTAACCAAAGGCTTAGTAAAATTCTATAATAGAAGAGTGCATATTTACTTCAAAAACAAAAAAAGTACAAAATATAATTATGTTCTACTATATAAATACATAAGCAAAACACCAAAGAGTAGATAACTGTACAGATATTATTATCTAACGAAAATCTAAATCTAGTATTATCTATTCAAAAAATAAGTGAAAAATGTGTTAGAAAAACTTTGAAAAAATATTGTAAATAACTATTGGTCCCAGAACAAGTCATTTGGAAGTCAGAAAATATTTATTACAGAACAATAATAACAGTATTATATTCAAAAGTTGATCGATGCACATAAAATATTGCTTATAGGTAGGGGACAACATTTAATCATTATATTAAAAAAGAAGAGAATGAAAATGCATTAACTAAGTATTCAAAGTACAAAGATACTATAATTAAAATTAATGTAAACTCATACAAAGATAAGATCAAAAAATTAATGTAATGAATACCAAAAATAGTTTAGAGACCTTAATATGCTGCCTGTTTTTCTCTTATGTATCATGTTTGTCTAAGTAATCTTTTCAAAAAACCATTTTTCTTATTATGTTCTCTAAAATAATCAAGACTCTACTTGAACTACTAAATTTATTTTTGCATATAATTAAGTTTTTAATAAAATTCAAGAAATGGAAATTCATCAAAAGCATAATGAAAGGATACTAATGTTTTAGAAACATCCTTCTTTAGTCGAGATGGTCCTGCATTTAACCCGTGATGCAGTAATTCCAAGCTTAGGCTAACTTTTTTTTAATTTATTTTTTCTAAAGTCTAAAGTCTCCCTGTGTCACTCAGGTTGGAGTGCCAAGGCATAGTAAGGGCTCACTGCAGCCAACTCCTGGGCTCAAGTGTCCTCAGTAACTGGGACTACAGGAGTGTGCCACAACGCCTGAGTATTTTTTTTCTTTTTTTTCTGTGGATATGAGGTCTTGCTTTGTTGCCTAGGCTGGTCTCCATCTCCCGGGCTCAAGCAATTCTCCTGTCTTAGCCTCCCAAAATGCTGGGAATATAGGTGTGAACCACTGCACCCAAGGGAATTTTTTCTAAAAGGGCAAAGTAAATTTTAGGTTTTGAGAACCATATTGTCTTGTTGCAATTAATTAACTCTACCATTGCGGTGTGAAAATAGTCAAAAACAAAATGCAAATAAATGGGTATGGCTGCATTCTAATAAAATATTTACAAAGCCAAGAGATAGACAGGATTTTGTCAGTGGACCACTGTTTGTCAGCCTCTGTGCTAGTGGATAAGCTTCATCCAGTCAAATAATGACTGGGAAATTTCAGCAAAAAAAATGATGATAAGCATGCTAAAATACATAAATATACATACAAGGCCAAAATAGAGGTGTGAGTAAAGATGAATGACTAATGTACAAATGTTACATACTATGAAAAATGAATAGCTAAAAAAACAGGAAGAAAATGGAAAAGGAAAATAGAAAAACAGTAATTTTTTGTACAGGTAAAAGATGGGTGTTAAAAAATGCAAGGGAAAACAAAAAACCTAATAACTCAAATGGGAAAATGTTAACTAAGAAAAGAGGAAATTAATTACATTACAAATGCATAAATATTCACTTATATGAGTAACCTCAAGAACCAAAATACAAATCTCCCTAAATTTAAAAAAATGAAAATAATTAATAATATAGCAACACTTTTGTAAATAAGCAAGTATAGTGAATTAATAACATATATGTAACATAAAATATCATGATAGAATGGTGTCCAAATTTATCAGCCATAACAATAAAAGTAAAGGGCTTAATTCACATATTAAAAGAATACAGTTTTCAATTTAACCTAGACATAACTCAATTATGTGCAACAAGAGTATACAAACAACAAAATAAACAAACAAAAAAAGATTTAGAATGGCTGAAAATAAAAGAAACTATAAAGGTGTACAAGGCAAATGGAAAGAAAAAATATTTAAAATGAATAAATCAGTTAAATTTCCAGTTCAAGGAAAAAGTAAGAACAAAGCAAAGTATTATCCAAAAGAGAAGATGAAAAAGAAAGCAATATGGTTTAAAGTGAAAGTTAAAGCGTGAAAAAGAGAATAGAAAAACAATAACTCTAAGTAACAACTAAAAATCCTGTTGTATGTAAATAAAATAAGAGTGATAAATTACTAGCTAATTAAAATAACCATTGAAATAGATTTCACAATGACAACAGAAAAGATTAAATACTTTGAAAAAATGTAAATAAAAATGTTTAAAACACTCTTGAAATATACTAAATTAGATTTCAACAAATGAGGAACCAAATCCCTGTTTCTGGATAGAATACATTACACACAAATACTCTATTAGGGTGAGCTCTAATCCAATGACTTGCATGCATATAAAAAGAGGGAAATTTAGACTCAGACACACAAGGAAGAAGGTCATTGTGAAGACAAGGGCAGGATGTGGAGTGATGTGTCCATAAGCCAAGAAATGCCAAGGATTGCCAGCAATCACCGGAAGCTAGGAGAGAGAAGAGAAGTATTTCCCCTGAGAAACTCCAGGAGGAACGAACTCTGCTGACACCTACATTTTGTATCTTTTGCCACCAAAACGGTGAGAGAATAAGCCTCTGTTTCTTTTAGCCCCCCAGATTTTGGTACTTTGTTATGACAGGCTTAGAAAACTAATATACTCCCCTAAGGGTAGAATTCTGGAACTAGTCACTAGCCCATTGTTTACTAGATCACTGTAATGTGTTTTACAAGTCCAACGAAGACATACAGTTACTTTAGAGGGTACTGGATTATTCTCTATCCTAGTGAGTAGGGAAATTTTTGTTTGAAGGAGAGGCAACCAAACAAAAACAAAATGTCTACAAAGCTGAGGCACTTTGAGGAGAGATGAACTGTGAAATTACTCAGTGATTGGATATGGCTACTAAATGACTGAAGTTCTATGAAGTTCTATACTGTGCTAATTATACCTCAGCTCTGGGGGTTTCTTTGTCACAAATTTCAGATTGTTAAGCATTCATTTTCATCTGGATGACTAGAGGAGGAGATGGAGAAAATAAAGAAGAATGGTAATGAGCAGATCAAGCAGAATTAAGAACTCAGACTTACAGGCAAATATTTGAAATAATCCTTTCCCCCTGAGGATCCCTGGAGATTTGGAAAAGAAAAGGGGGTTCCTGTGGTATGTTAAATGAAAACAGAATCAGTTTTAATTAAATATTAATTGAATTTAAAGGTCATGGTAGACCATCTACTTGCAGTCATATGCGGGTTTTGACAGTTGATAACTGAATTTTTTTTAAATGTCTTTTAGTATGAACAATCTTTCTGAACATGTATGCTTTTTTTACATTATTATTTTTACATTTTAAAAATGTTATTATTTTTTACTTGATTTCTCTCTTGTCTCGCAGAAGTCATTATGTCTTTCTGGTGATTTTGCTTAGCTCTGCTAGGATATATTAATTTGATAATGTAGTTCTCAGAATAAGATATCATCTAATTTATCTAATTTCTAAATAATCAAGACTGTTTTATCTTTCATTCCACATACCATCATAAATGTCTATGGCATTTTGTGGTTCATTAAACGTCTAGGTACACATTTTATTAAAATGTGAGTTTTACTGAGACTGATATCTTTTTCTTATGATATTTTAAAATTCAAAAAATTATTTGTTGTTCCCACAATGCTGGGATGTGACAGATGTGGCAGAATTGGAAGTCAAACTCATATTTATTGGTTTCAATTTCTAACATTTTTCAATATGCGTTGTCTCTTACAATATTCACTGATGACTTTTACTTACTAGAATCTAGTTACTATTGCTCAACTGGCTAGCCAATTATGTTTTTTAAATTCTTTTTGTTTTTTGAGTTGGAGTCTCACTCTGTCGCCCAGACTGGAGTGCAGTGACCGCTCCTGGCCACTGCAGCCTCGACCTGCTGGGCTCCGGCGATCCTTCTGCCTCAGCCTTCCGAGTAGCCGGAATTACAAGCATGCGCTACCACGGCCGGCTGATTTTTTGATTTATTGTAGAAATGAGGTTTTGCTGCCGAGGCGGGTCTCGAACCCGCGGGCTCAGGCAATCCACTCACCTCAGCCTCTCAAAACTGTGGGATTACAGGCTGAGCCACCGAGCCTGGCTCCAATTATGTTTTTTAACCATAAAATTATTTTGCTTACTCAATGAAAAGACAAATAAAAAGAAAAAAAAATAAAACTTTTTTTTGTGTTTTAAATAAGGTAAACTAATCCTAAAATAAAGGTATTTGGAAGAAACTAAATGGTTATACTAATTGAAATAATCCTTCATAGAGATCATTCCAAATTTGCATTTAATGAAAGATAATTAAAACCTGAATCTCAAGGATAAATTATCCTTCAATTTAGAATTGCTATTATTTGTATGTTTTTCATTTTGACAGCCATTTTATAAATGTTGAAAATATACGTCAATTGTACAAATATAACATTTTAGAGTAATTAGAAGAAGGAAATGGCTTTCCGTTGGAAAGTTACTTTTGTTTCTAATGAAACAAGGAGGTAAATGCGGTCTTTTAAAAATTAAATCTTTGTTTCATTTCTTATAATGCTAACTACACATCTGAATATATGATTGTACAGACAGTACAATTATTTTGGATTATAAAAACCTACACAGTATCTTTATTATATCAAGAAGTCTGCCAGCATAGGACAATGTGCCATTGATTTTTGACCTTCTAATGTTCTAAACTATCAGGAATTTTACAAATGATCTCTCATGTTGTAATTCACTTGCCATTTTGTGGCAATTTCAAATTATCTCAGTTTATAAGGGTCATAGACCACAACATAAATTTCTACAAGAATAAGTGATTAATTTAAAAAATCATAATATTTTCTAGGCTGGATGAAAACAGCTGTATAAACTTAACTATACATTAAAAGGTTATATGAACCTTGTCAACTGTCACTGCTTTTTGTTTTTAAATAAAGTTATGTGAAAATATGTACATAAGCGGGGCTCGGTGGCTCAGCCTGTAATCCTGCGCCTTTGGGAGGCTGAGATGAGTGGATTACCTGAGCCCGCGGGTTCGAGACCCGCCTGGGCAACGAGACCTCATCTCTACAATAAATTAAATAATAATAATAATAATAATCAGCCGGGTGTGGTAGTGCATGCCTGTAATTCCGGCTACTTGGAAGGCTGAGGCAGAAGGATCGCCGGAGCCCAGCAGGTCGAGGCTGCAGTGGTCGGGAGCGACAGAGTGAGACTCCAACTCAAAAAAAAAAAAAAAAAAAGGTACATAACTTTACAATGTTTAATAAGAAATATTTCAAATCTTCTGTATTAATTATACAGATGACTATATGATTAAAATGATTTTTTGCACAAATAAGATAATATTTCCATTAGTTTTTGTTTGTTTGTTTGTTTTGAGCTATAGTCTCACTCTGTCACCCAGGCTGGAGTGCAGTGACATGATCACAGCTAACCACAGCCTAGACATCCTGGGTTCAGGCTATACTTCTGCTTCAGCCTCTCAAGTAGCTGGGACACAACTGGCTAATTTTTTTATTTTTTTGTAGAGGCGAGCTCTCTCTCTATTTTTCTCAGGCTGTTCTCAAACTCCTGGGCTCACATAGTTCCCTCACCTTGGCTTCCCTAAGTGCTGGGTTCACAGACATGAGCCATTATGTCGTCTTCCATTAGTTTAGATAAAATACTACAGTACACAATTTGTACATGAAAACCAAGCAAAGTTGTAAAAGTGAAACTGTGCTGTGTATATTTTGGTTGTTCTGTAGTAAACAGAATTGTTTGGGGGAAATATTACATAAATTAACTACCATTCTTTTTCATAAACAGTTCAAAGAATAAAATAAATGACAAAGACTCAGAGAGGCATTTCATTTATTTGGCAATAAATTTAACAGAAAGGCATAAGTACTTATTTTCAGTTGATAAAGTAATGTGGAAAATAATAATCAATATCTGATTTAAAAATTCAGCATTACCTTTACAGTGTAACAAAAGTGGTTAAGTCAACCTTCTAGACAATTATGATGTCAAACATCCTTGATTTATTCTTTCATAACACTATCTCATTTAGAAAATAATAAAAACATGGGAGAACAAGGAGTCAGGTATATAAAATATAAAACACTTTTTTTTCTCAAATTGGAATTATATTTCAAATTTAGAGAGAGATTGAAAACATATTACAGCCTGAGCCCATGGGTTCGAGACCTGCCGAGGCAACATGGTGAGACCTCGTCTCTACAATAAATCAAAAAATTAACTGGGCATGGTAGTGCGCCTGTAGTCCCAGCTATCTGAAAGGTTGAGGTGGAAGGATCGCCTGAGTCCAGCAGGTCAAAACTGTGGTGGCTGGGAACATGCCACTGCACTCCGGGCTGAGCAACAGGGTAAGACTACAACTCAAAAAAAACAAAAAGCATATTACAGAGTCAAACCTGTGTCCTGATGCTAGACGTCTTTTATTCCATCTAAATTCCTTGTCCCCTTTGTAATTCACATATGCTCTAAATCTAACCGATGAATGAAAGAGGGGAGCATAGAAAAAGAATGAAGAAATATAAATTTGTGCTTAAAAAGTAAATTTTAAAAATTTATTTATTTATTTATTTATTGAGTTGGAGTCTCACTTTTGTCACCCAGGCTGGAGTGCAGTAGCACTCTCACAGCCACTGCAGCCTCGACCTGCTGGGCTTAGGTGATCCTTCCGCCTCAGCCTTCCAAGTATGTGGAACTTCAGACGCATGCCACCACACCTGGCTACTTTTTTGTGTGTGTGATTTATTGTAGAGACGAGGTCTCACCTAGTTGCCCAGGCTGGTCTCAAACCCCTGGGATCAGGCAATCCTCTCACCCCGGCCTCTCAAAGTGTCAGGATTACAGACTGAGCCACAGGCCTGGCCTAAAAGTAAATTTTAATAATGGTCAAACATAAATGTCCATATCATCTGAGACTTTTTAAAATACACTTAATTAGCCCAGAGAGAAACCTTACAAACAAATCTAGCAGATTTTCATTTATGTAAGTCTAACAAATCTTAGCATTGAAATAGAATATTTTTTTCAACCAGAAGAGTAATAAAATGGCTTTGTTCTGCTCACTTGTTCTATTCTCTTTAAGCATTTTTGAAGATTATGATGTTTCTGCTATATATGGGAGTTTAGTTAGGCAATGGGCTTTGGGCTCCAACTCTGCCAATAGCCCTATACCTGTTTACAGATGCAAAAATAAAATAAAACAAACAAATCTTCAAAACTTTGCTTTAGCACAGGTGCCAGAGCTGCCATCTTATTGATTATTGTCTTGTTCCATTTCATCTCAATGTTTTTTTTTCCCTCTAGTCTGTGTTGGAGTGTCATGAGTCATCACAGTTTTGACCTTTTTGGCTCCCTCCGGAGTACCTGTGACTACAGGCCTGTGCCATCATGCCCAGGTAATTTTTAAAAATTATTTTTTGTAGAGCTGAGGCCTTACTATGTTACCCAAGTTGGTCTTAAACTCTTGGGCTCAAGTAATCCTCCCACTTTGGCCTCCTAAAATGCTGAGATTACAGGCATGAGCCACCATATCCAGTTCCATTTCAACTCAATCTTAACTCCCTTCACTGTCTCTTCATTTCCCATGAGTTATTCCCATTGGCATTGAATACAGAATTATTTGGCACTTCTTGACCTCTTTTCCTTCCATTGGAACTTAGTGCACTTTGTTACTATATGGTAACATATCTTCCCTCATAAAAAAAAGCTTCTGTTCCTTGACATGGTATCCCACCTATACTTGTGTAGTTGTATGTGCTCCCTGATTTTAATTGCTTTTCTGGTGCAGTGTTGTCCAGCATGGCAAAGTTCTTTGAGAACAGAAACCTCTAAAAATTCATAGCATAAGTTCAAGCAACGGGAATAAGGTAGGCTATATGAAAGTGTCAATGCTGATTTGTCATGTATTTCTTTTGATCTCTCCCTCCCCATTTCCTTTATCACCTGGATTCAGAAGGAATCATTTTATAGACTATTACAAATCTTTCTTCCATATGCAATTTTTTTTCTCAGTTAGCTAGTTGTGATTTTGAAAGGTAAATGACAAACAACACAATCCTTGAAATTTCTTACTTTGCCTAAAATACTCCCTGCATCATTGTCATTAATAATGCAAGGATTAGCTGTATTATAAGCATTGATAACTCTGTTACCTAAAACTTTAATTCTTTCATGGTTATAACTTAGCCATCAAATCAATATGGTGACTATTTACAAGACCAGGGCCTTCTTAGAAGCTCATGTATCATATAATGGAAGCACCTCTTGCTCTAACCCTGAGGGTTGGGCTTACTAATTTTACTGTAACAGATTTTTACAAACTTTACACACTTTCACCCCATACAACAGTGTATACAGAGGTGAGGACCTTCCATGCTTTACTTTTTTTTTTTTTTTGAGTTGGAGTCTTACTCTGTTGCCCAGGCTGGAGTGCAGTGACATGCTCATGGCCACCACAGCCTTGACCTACTGGGCTGAGACAATCCTTCTGCCTGTCTTCTAAGTAGCTGGAACTACAGGAATGTACCACCATGTCCATCTAATTTTTGACTTATTGTAGAGATGAAGTCTAACTACGTTGCCCAGGCTGGTCTCGAACTCATGGGCTCAGGCAGTCCTCTCCCCTTGACCTCCCAAAGTGCTGGGATTATAGGCGTGAGCTGTGAGCCACCGCACCTGGCCCTTCCACACTTTTAAACACACATTGGTAATTGACTGAAAATCAGAGTTATGCTCAGATGCAAATTCCTGAGAATCAGTCTTATTTTGCATCTCCCAAACCACACGAAGATAGTCATATTTTCTTCTTCAAATTTAAACTCCACATTTTTTTTTTTGAGAAATTGCTTGGTATTTTTGAGGATGGTAAAAGAAATAGAGTAAGTCTATAAGTTCTCCAAAGTTAGAAACCATAACAACATGGTTCAGGGCTATAGACCCAAACATGGCTCATGGCAAGGCATATAGTCGATGTTGATTAGGTATTTGTTGGGTTAATTGTCAAATATAATATCAAATGGTTATGATAATGTGGTTGTAAAGTAGATTATTGACTTAGAATAAGTAGGCCTTATGGAAGATTCCAGATTACGTAAGACCCTCTTTAAGAAGAAGCCTAGATAGAAAGTTGGCAAGAACTTGTCCCATTAGCTTTTAATTAAATAGCTATGGCAATTTAGATAGTATGTATACTATAGCACAAAGTCAGATAAATTCAACAGTGAAATTGAATAGAAAACGTAACAACAATTCACACATTTGGAAATTTAATATATAATAGAGGTGGCATTGCAAAACAATTGGGAAAGTTTGGCCTCTTGAAAGAACTGTGCAGGCAACTTCTAATTGGCATTTCTATTTCTGTCTTTGCTACTATATTCTACACTCAAAACAGTAGCCAGAGTGACCTTTTAAAATGTTAAAATTTAAGCCGGGCTCGGTGGCTCAGCCTGTAATCCTGTGCCTTGGGAGGCTGAGGTGAGTGGATTGCCTGAGCCCGTGGGTTCGAGACCCGCCTGG
>NW_007256091.1:116919-159130 GCF_000164805.1 Carlito syrichta
GAGACCTCATCTCTACAATAAATCAAAAAATTAGCCGGGTGTGGTAGCGTGCACCTGTAGTTCCAGCTTCTTGGAAGGCTGAGGTGGAAGGATCGCTGGAGCCCAGCAGATCGAGGCTGCGGTGGCCAGGAGCGGCCACTGCACTCCAGTCTGGGCGACAGAGTGAGACTCGGACTCAAAAAAAAAAAAAAATTAAGATGTTTAAGTGTCAAATTTCAACTCATAGCTTTACTATTTGTTTGTTGGGATCCTTGGACATTTCTGCTATTTCTTGAAATTCAGTAATGTATTTTTATCCAAGACTTAGTTGTGATTTATTTGTGGCTGTAAAGTAGATTATTGACTTAGAATATGTAGGCCTTAAGGAAGATTCCAGAATATGTAAGAACCTTTCTAAGAAGGAAGGAGAAACTCTTCTGAGTGTCCATTCTACCACCCTAAGATAAAAAATATTTCAAAAATTTTAAAATTCTAAGAAATTTCACATATTAACTCTCCAGTTAAAATAATTCATGAGCATTTTAATTTTGCAAACCTAAATTAGTTCAAATCCTTGTGACTAAAACTATATTATATGAAATGTATCATACCAGTGACTTAAGTCATTCTCCAATCTCCAAAAAATAAGATTTAAAAAGAACAAAATAAGTACAAGCTGCTTAATAGTGACTTGTAATAGCCAATCTACAAGAACAAAAGGTAATTATCTCAGTCATATATCTATGCTTCTCCAGGGAGGTAGTATTCTATTGATTCTTTGCATTTTCTGTATTGTGTATCTGGTACCATGAACATTCAACCTATTTTACTGCAATAGTAATGTCACCTTCAAAAAAAAAGACTTCTTATAAACTTAGATGATTTAATATTTGCCTGTCTATTTCTACTCCATTCTATTACACATTTTCTGAATATTAACAGAATTTGCAAACACTAGAGTCTGAGTATCACTATCAATTTGCATTAACATAAAACTCTTCTTCAAATTGTCTGTAATTATTTCATGCCTCATAAATCCAACTTGGTCTCTATGTATTAACTTACCCATAACTCATTCAAATTTTGTTGCCAAAATCTTGACATACACCTTTATAGCATATTTTGTTATTTAAATGGGCCTATAATTTTTAAGATCGTTGTTCCTCCTTTTTCTAAATTAGTAATAGATACTTTTCTCATAATTGATGAAAACTCACCTTGTTCTATGTGCCCCACAAATACCAAACAAGGTGGCCAATTTCATCCTAAAATTATAAAATGACACATTGGACAGCTGCATTCACCTATCCTTTGCCCTTACCAAATTTTCAAATGTCATTTAAAGAAAATTAATTTGTCTCCACAGGACATTCTAATCAGTGACATTGAGATATATTTTCAAGCATTTCTTAGCTTTTAAAGTTAGCAGGAAATAAATCCACTGGAGTTGTGACACTATTTTTCCCTTTATATAAGATCAAAGGAAATGAGAAAATATTCTCTGCCATCACAGCACTCTCAGCCTATTTTCCCTGGGGCAAAACATACTTAGATATAGGACAGATACTAGGGTGAAACACTATGTTTGAGTGCTAAGGAAATTGTTCCTGAGAGGCCTGAAAAGTTAAAGTGTCTCATTAAATCACTGCAAAGGAACCGTATCAGTTTGCATAGAAAGTCAGAACTGTAAGAGGCTGGAGAAATCATCTAACAACACTACAAGATTATTGTATAGGTTAGAAATTGAGTCCTTGGAAAGTTATATAATTTGTTGAAAGTCACATGACTAATTAATAAGATACTCAAGATTAGAACTTACGTTTCTGATTTTTAGATAGAGACAGTACATATAATTAAGATGGTATTAATTCTATTTTACCTTGATTAAACTTGACACTCTATCTGTTAATTTTTAAGTTTTCTTATATAATTAACATCTTGTGAAAATGTTGTGGATATGGGACACTTTTCTAGGAATTGGGGCTGAGACACTAATTTATACACTCCATGATCAAAGAACTCATGGTCCAAAGGAAGCAATAATCATGTGAATAATTAATGAGTGCTATGTGGTAGCATACTGAGAACAGATGAGCAGAAGCCACATCTGGAACAGTTTGTCTTCTTTGTTAAGAATTGTTGACCTAATCTTGAAGGCAAAGAAAAGACACTGAAGGATTCCAAACAAACAAACACTAGAATAAATACATTACTTTGTATTATTAATACATACCTATAAAAATTATAGCTCTAACTGAAAGTTATTATAATGGATGTAAAAAATAGTCTGATAATTCTGGTTTTATTGAGGTATAATTGATAACAATTATATAGATTCAAGATGTACAATGTGATGACTTGATACACGTATGCATTGTATAGTATCACAGTCAAATTAATGAGCACATCCATAACCATTCATAAAAATTTAAAATAGCAGATTTTAAGTGTTTCTACCATATACACACATACAAAGAAAAAATATGTAAGCAAAATTGGTAGAATTTAGAGACTCAAGCATTGAAGTAACTAGTGCAATATACAAGAATAAAGAATACAATGAGAGAAACACATTTGGAAGTGGAAGGCTATAGTGATTTATTTCGGATTTATCAAATTTTAGCTTTCTGTTAGATATTCAGTTAGATATTTCATATATGCTAAAAACAGAACCTAAGAAAAATTTGAAACATAAGAATAAGTGGAAATTGAATTATAGATATGAACATAATATGTAAATATAAAATGTTACAGGATTGAGCAGTTAAATTGTTGAAGATGAAACTGTAGAACACTAATATTAAAGAAAAGGATATTGAAAGAAAAAAACTAGAGTAAATAGAAAGGTGGAAAAAATAAAAAGTAGATAGTACGGTCATGGAAGACCATGGTAGAGATAATTTTTTAGTAGAGAAAGTGCCCCATAGGTCATATCCCACAAAAGGCTTTAGTGAACTGAGAACTCATAGTCTTATCTTAGTTTAGTAACACAAAGGTCTTGGGTGACTTAAAAAGGAAGAATTTCAGTTAAGTGATGAGAGTTGAGATGAGATGCCAGTGAATAGGAGTTTTAGATGTGTAAAAATGCGTGAAATCTATTCTTTCAGAAGCTTCTCCAAGAAGAAAGAAAGAGAAAATTAGAAAGCTAAATATGAGAAATGTGCAAGAGACAAAATAAGAGATAGATGAGAGGTTCTATTGTAATATTAAAGTTAAAATATTCACAAAATGTTTGAGTTGGAAGAAATTTTAAAGGCTCACTCTCAGCTGTTTACATGCATAATTAAGCTCTAAAGAAACTAATTTATTTAGATACATAACCACTGTAAATTAATGACTGATTCTTGATCAGAAGTGAGGTCTCCAAAGCAAAACATGGTATTGCTCTGTGCTGTACAAGGATAAATACTTGGAGAAGCTTTTTCTGTTAAGAAACTTCTGTTGGCGGTTTCTCTCTCCCATGCCTGCTCTGGAATGTCTCCCTTTCTTTTCTCTCTTCTTTCTCTAATAAATTTGGTTTTAAAACTTAAAAAAGAAATTTCTATTATTGAGGGGATACTAATACTTTCTATCAAATATGAAAGGAAAACTTGAACTGATGTATTTATTCTGCGATGGTGAACATAGATCTGGAAAATCATTCTTCCCAGTAATTTAGATCAGGAGTTATGTAGAAAATTAAACAAGGAGATTTTAGAGAAGAGAAGAAAAAAGTATTTTATAAGTTTTTACAATTGATGCCAAGAAATATTAACTGCAGTAATGTTATTGTTTCTGTTTTCTATATTCTGTTCTTTAAGTTCCTATCAATGTTTGGTTATGTATATTTTTTATTTACTTCAATTGCTTGATATGATAAGTGATTTGTCTTCCAAAGATATTCCCCACAAAGTGATGACTTTTTCATATATATATATATTTGTATATATATATGTTTGTATATGTTTTATATGTAAAAATATATGTGTGTATATGTGTGTGTGTGTGTATATATATATATATATATATATATATTTAAAGATTTTTCTCCACTTGACTTGTTTTTCCTGAAGATGATCTCTAAAAGTTATTAGTCTGAAAAGCATCAAGCATTTAGAAGCATAGATTTTCCTTTAAATTCTATATTCTCTTATCAGTTTCACTACACATTTTTGCCTAAATGGGAAAGCTTGGTTATGGATTATGTATGATTCATAGTAAATAACTAAAAACATTCTAATTTGTTGGTACCTCTATAAAATAGGATAACTTGGGACTGGATGTCCCAAAAATGGATATGAGATCTGTTTCCTCTAATGCTGTGCTCCAGCACCTAGTTCCTATGCTGACACTCAGTAGATATAACTGAATGAAAGAATGAAGCAATGTTCTAAAGAGAATGTTAAAATATATGTACTGGGGGCAGGAGGGAGAAATAAAGTATGTGTGTATATATATATGCATATATATATATGCATTAAAATGAGGGACATTTTATCAAGTGTATTTTGCAATAAATTTACAGTGTATTTTTGTGGTTGTAGTGAATTATTTATCACTAGTATGAAACTTGTCTCAGTTTTCTCAAGCCAGCTCCAGTTGTTTGCACCAGTTACCCTTGTTTCTGACCTGGTATGCACCATCTCTCATTTTCAAAAATATCTTTGTTTTGACAATACCTTATATAGTGACTATATTTGCTAGTTGTACTCTCCAGCCTACTCATTAATTAAATTTTTCTGTGCTTTCTTATATCTTTGATAATAGTGTGAAAGTTGAAAATAGCTAGTAAAGAATAGATTTGGTCAAATTCAATCTGAAAGATGTATGAAAAAAGTTAAAATGTTCAAGATAGTATATGCAAAATGAAGTGAAAATTGGAATACTTATTGGAATGTCTGAAAATATATTCACTTGCTCTAATTATTTGAACAGCTCAGAAGGATGTTTTGATGGAGTTTTAAGTGTTCTGGAAATACACTTTTATTTTTTCTGTATCTCTGATATTATATGGAGTCATTAGAAAAAAAAAGTAAAATATAAATATACATAACAACACATAGTTTTTAGTAAGTATAGTCTTTTATAAATTATATAGTCTAATACCTGCTAAAATGAGAAGCACATTGCAAAATAGTACTGTTGATATGAAAGAAGAGACTGACTCTATGATAACTTGTAAAGAAAGTCTTTATGTTGCAATCACCCTACAAGTTCTGATAATTAAGTTCACAAATGCTTCCTAGAAAAAGTACTACACACTTAATTGCTGAATATCACTACGGTTTCCTTTGAAGTACTCCCCTTGGGAAGCTATGCACCAACACCAGCACCTAGTCCACCTATCAAAGCAATTTTGAATCTCTTTTTCTGGAACGGCCATCACAGTTTTCATTGTATTACCCTTGATGTCCAGAATGTCATCAAAATATTTTCCTTTTAATATTTCCTTTTATCTTCAGGTGAAGAAAAAAGTAATTGGAGGCCAGATCAGGTAAGTAGAGAGGGTGTTCTAATACAGTTATTTGTTTACTGGCTAAAAACTCCCTCACAGAGCTGGTGAATTTCTGTGAGGCAAGAGTTCCTTCGGAACCATTTTTGCACACATCTTTCTCACGCCAAGATTTTCAGGTAAGAATTTTCTAGCTGTTTCTCTATTTATGTTTATCTGATCTGCTATGCTTCTCACAGTCAATTGACAATTTTGATGCACAGTTCAATGAATTTTTGCCATGTTTTCGCCAGTTCTGTTCGTTACTGGCTGTCTTGAATTCTCTTTATTAGTGATGCCTTCTCTCCCCTCAGAAAAAATATTTAAGCCATTTGTACACTGCTATTTTCTTCATGACAGTATCCCCATGAACTTGGACTAACACATACTTGATTTCACCTCCCCTCTTGCCAAGTTTAACAAGAAATTTAATGCTTGTTCATTGCTCTAATTCAAACTCCAACATTCTCATGAGGACAACTCTGATGGCATTACAGAAACAAGAGTTCCAAGATTGCTTTGGCTAGTGGACTATGTGCTAGCAATGGTGCATAGCTTTCCAAGAGGAGTACTTTGAAAGTGACCATAATAATATTCAGCAATGACATATGTAGTATTTTTCTAGGATGAGTACGCGGATGTAATTGCCAGATCTCGTATTAACATCTTCATGGGCCGGGCTTGGTGGTTCAACCTGTAATCCTAGCACTTTGGGAGGCCAAGGTGAGTGGATTGCCTGAGCCTGAGGGTTCAAGACCCACCCGGGCAAGTTGGCGAAACCTCATCTCGACAATAAATAAAAAAATTAGCCGGGAGTGGTAGTGCACACCTGTAGTTCCAGCTACTTGGAAGGCTGGGGTAGAAGGATTGCCGGAGCCCAGCGGTTTGAGGCTGAGGTGGCTGGGAGTGGCCACTGCACTCCAGTCTGGGTGACAGAGTGGGACTCCAACTCAAAAAAAAAAAAATCTTCATAGGTCACACAATGACTTCATGACTTCATTATAAACTTCAACTATGGGCTCTAGAGCACTAAAGTTATTTAAAACTTGGATGTGATATTGGTCAGTATAAAAGAAATATGGCTTTTGCACTATAAATAAAGTAAAACTGCCAGAAAAGTAAGCGTTACATTATTTGAGAGAAATTAATATGACATAATATAAGAAATCCTCTCCTTGACAACAGATAATACAAAAAGGATTATACCATAGTAATTCAAACTTTAAGTTAAAAATTTTAAAAATTTTGTGACTTTACATTTTTGAAATCATAATTAAATTATTAAATGTTTCAATTCATTTTATTTATTTTTTTCTTCTTTTTCATTTTTATTGTTTTATTATTTCTCTTTTTCTTTTCATTTATTTTTTATTTTAACGATGTGGGATACAATTCAGGGTTAAGGACACAAATGTTTATTATGCAGGTGCCCTTGTTGATGAGATGTGCCCCCCACCAACAGTTTCCCACTACTGCCAATCCCACCCCCCTGCAGCATTTTCCCACTATTGCCAAGCCCTTTCTTATAGTATTATGATCTTTGTTCAAGCTCTACTTATGAGTGAGAACATTTGGTACTCAGTTCTTTGTTTCTCTGATAGATCACTCAGTATTATATACTCTAAGTCCATCAAGTTGCTGTGAAGTTCATAATTTTGTCCTTCCCTATGGTTGCATAAAATTCCATCATGTATATGTATCACATTTTTTATTATTATTTTTAAAATTTTTATTGTAAAGATGTGGGGTACAATTCAGGGTTAGGTATATAAACATTGATCATACAGGTACCCCTGTCAATGAGGTATGCCCCTCCCTCCCCTAGCAGTTTCCCTCAACTACCAATCCCATCCCCCCACCAACAGTTTCCCATTACTACCAATCGTTTTCTTATAGCATTATAATTATTCAAGGTCATCTTATGAGTGAGAACATATGGAATTCTGTTCTTTGTTTCTGTGATAAATCACTGAGCACGATCGACTCCATATCCATCCAGGTTGCTGCAAAGTCCATATATTTGTCATTCTTTATGGCTGCATAATATTCCATTGTGTATATGTACCACATTTTTTTGATCCAGTCCAGCTTCGATGGGCAACATGGTTGGTTCCATGTTTTTGCTTTGCATTGTGAATAGAGCTGCAACAAACATATGTGTGCAGGTATCTTCTTTGTAGAATAATTTGAGTTCCTCCAGGTATATTCCCAATAGGGGAATTGCTGGGTCACATGGAAGGTCAATTCCTAGTTCTTTCAGAAATCTCCAGAGTGTTTTCCAGAGAGGTTGTACAAGGTTGCATTCCCATGAGCAGTGTAGAAGTGATCCTTTTTCTCCACATCCTCACCAGCATCTGTTGTTGTTTGTTTTATTAATGATGGCTATTCTTACAGGGGTTAGGTGATATTTCAGTGTGATTTTGATTTGCATTTCTCTGATGATGAGTGAGGTTGAGCACTTTTTCATGGTGTCTGTTGGCTGCCCATATATCTTCTTTTGAGAAGTGTCTATTCATGTCTTTTGCCCACTTTTTAAAGGGGCTGTTTGCTTTTTTCCCTTCGGTGTATTTGAGTTCCTTGTAAATCCTAGATGTTAGGCCTTTGTCAGATATACAGTTGGCAAATATTTTTTCCCATGCTATGGGATGTCTCCCTACTCTCTTGATGGTTTCTTTTGCTTTGCAGAAGCTTGTTAGTTTGATGAGGTCCCACTTATCTATCTTATTACTTGAGGTATTGGCCTTTAGGGTTCTGAGTAGAAACTGGTTCCCAGTTCCAATTTCCATAAGAGTGTCTCCTGTGTTTTCTAAGATTCTTATAGTTTGAGGTTTTACATTTGGGTCTTTGATCCATTTAGAGTTAATTTTTGTGTATGGTGATATGTAGAGGGTCCTGTTTCAATCTTCAGCTTGTGGTCAACCAGTTTTCCCAGCACCATTTACTGGATCAGTTTTCCTCTCCCCATTAGTTGTTGTAGGAGGCTTTGTCAAAGATGAGTTGGTTGAGAAATTGAGGATTTGCTTCCAGAATCTCTGTCCTGTTCCATTAGTCTCTGTGCCTGTTTTTATACCAATACCAGGCTCTTTTGATTACTGTAGACTTATAGTAGAGTTTGAAGTCTGGAAGTATGATACCTTCTGCTTTGTTTCTCTTGCTAAGGATTGTTTTGGCTGTTTGTGATCATTTATGTTTCCATATGAATTCTATATTGTCATTTCCAGGTCTAAGAAGAATGATGTTGGTAACTTAACGGGTATTGTGTTGAATCTGTAGGTTGCCTTTGGTAGGATGGACATATTAACAATGTTGATTCTTCCTATCCATGAGCATGGTATATTTTTCCCTTTTTTTGTGTGTCTTCTTGGATTTCTTTGAGCAGTGTTTTGTAATTCTTGTTGTAAATGTCTTTCACTTCTCTGGTTAGGAAGATGTCAAGGTATTTCATTTTTTTGGTGGCTACTGTGAATAGGATTGTGCTTTTGATTTGGGCCTCTGCCTGCTTATTGTTGGTATATAGGAAAGCAACTGACTTTTACATGTTTATTTTGTACTGTGAGACTTTGCCAAAAGTCAGTGCCAGCAGGTTTTTGACAGATTCTCTTGGATTTTCAAGGTATAGGATCACTTGAAGGATAACTTGACTTCCTCTTTTCCTATTTGGATACCCCTGATTTCCTTCTCTTGTCTGATTGCCTGGGCTAGGACTTCCAACACAATATTGAACAAGAGGGGTGAGAGCGGGCAGCCTTGTCTTCTTCCAATTTTCAGGGGAAATGTTTCTAGTTTCTGTCTGTTTATCAATATGTTAGCTGTGGGTTTGTCATAGATGGCACTTATTATTTTGAGGTATGTTTCTTCTATACCTAGGTCTTTGAGGGTTTTTATCAAGAAGGGATGCTGGATTTTATCAAAAGCTTTTTCTGCATCTAATGAGATAATCATGTGTTTCTTGTTTTACATCTGTTGATGTATTTAATGATATTTATGGTCTTGCAAATGTTGAACCAGTCCTGCATCCTGGGGATAAAGCTTACTTGGTCATGGTGAATAATTTTTGAGATGTGTTTTTGAACCTGATTTGCTAGAATTTTGTAGAGGATTTTTGCATCTATGTTCATAAGGAATATTCGCCTGTAGTTCTCTTTCTTTGTTGCATCTTTACCTGGTTTGGGTATCAGTGCAATGTTAGATTCATAAAATGATGTAGGAGAATTCCATCTTTTTCAATTGCCTGGAATACTTTCAATAGGATTGGTATCAACTCTTCCTTGTACATTTTGTAGAATTCTGCTGGAAAGACATCCGGTTCAGGGTTTTTTTTTTTATTTTTTTTAGTGTCTCAATGTCTTCTTGTTTCAACTTGGGTATGTTGTGTGATGTCAGAAAGTCTTCCATTTCATCCAGGTTTTCAAGTTTGTTTCCATATAAGTGTACATAGTAATCTCTGGTAATCTTTTGTATTTCTTCAGTGTCAGTTGTGAATTGATCTTTTGTATTTCTGATTGTGTTTATTTGGGATTTTTCTCTCTTTTTCTTTGTCAATATGGCTAGGGGCACATAAATCTTGTTAATTCTTTCAAAGAACCAGCTTTTTATTTTGTTGATGTTTCTATGATATTTTTATCTTCTGTGTCCCATATTTGGATCTTATTTTGGTGATTTGGATTCTTCTGCTAAAGTTGGGGTTTTGGTGGTCTTCTCTTTCCAGCTCCCTTAGGTGATTTGTTAGGCTCTCCACTTGTGATCTTTCCAAATTCTTGATGTGTACTCAGAGATATATAAATTCTCCTCTTATAACTGATTTCATGGCATCCCAGAGGTTTTGGTAAGATGTTTCCTCATTTTTATTTTTTTTGCAGGAATCTTTCAATTTCTTCTTTGATTTCAGTTTTGACCCAGTCATTGTTCAGCATCATGCTGTTTAGTGACGATGTCTTTGTGGGCTTTGGGGAAATTTTCTTGGTGTTGATATTTATTTTTATTTGGTTGTGATCTGAAAAGGTACATGGCAAGATTTCAATCTTATGAAATTTGTTTATATTTGATTTATGGCCAATGATGTGGTCGATCTTGGAGTACGTTCCATGTGGTGGTGAGTAGAATGTATATTCTGTGGTCATTGGGTGGAGTGTTTTGTAAGTATCAATTAAGTCCATTTGTTCAAGAGTCTCATTGAGGTTCTCTGGGTGTCCTTGTTGAATTTTTGTCTTGATGATCTAGGGTTGTCAAGGGTATTAAAGTCCCCAGCTATGATAGTGTTAGAGTCAATCTTTTTTTTAAGTTTGCCTAGAAACTGCTTTATGAACATTGGTGTTCCTATATTAAGTGCATATATGTTTAGGATGGATATTTCATGTTGATGGATTGAACCTTTTATCATATATAGTGACCTTCCTCATCTTTTTTGATTTTTGAAACTTAAAGTGTATTTTGTCTGAGATTAAGATTGTAACTCCAGCTTTCTTTTGTGTTCCGTTCACCCGAAAATTTGTTTCCCATCCTCTTACTTTGAGTCTGTGAGTGTCCTTTCTGGTGAGATGAGTCTCTTGGGGGCAGTATATTGTTGCCTCATTATATTTTATCCATTTTGCCATTCTGTGTCTTTTCAGTGGTGCATTTAGTCCATTCACATTCAAGCTAATTATTGAAAGGTGTGGGTTTATCTTTACCATGATGTTCTTATAGAATTGTTGCTGTACTTGTTTGTTGTGTTTCTTTTGGTTTTTTGGGTTGGTTCATTTGTGTTTTCAATCTTTTTTCTACACTCTTGTGAAGAATGTTGTTGTTCTTTTTTCCTATTATTCTGTGTCAGTACTTTCTTAAGAGTTTCTTGTAGGTTTGGTCTGAAGGCAGCATAAGTTCTCAGGGATTGGATGTCTGGAAAAGATTTTAATTCTCCCTCACTGATGAAGCTTAGCTTGGTTGGGTAGGTTATTCTAGTTTGAAATTGTTTATCTTTGAGAACTATGAATATTGGACTCCAAGCTCTCCTAGCCCAAAGTGTTTCTGTAGATAAATCTGTTGCTATTCTGATTGGTCTTTCCTGGTAGGTAGTCTGACCTTTTTCTCTTGCTGCTTTTTTAGGAGTTTTTTTTTTTATACCTACTTTGTTCAGATAGATTATTATGTGCCTAGGAGTTGGTCTTCTCATTAGTTGTCCTGCTGGGGTTCTCTGAATTTATTGTTTTTGAATGTTTGCATTACTGAGATGAGGGAAGTTTTTTTGAATAATTTCATGGAATGTTTCTTCCAGGGTGGTCTCTGTCTCTCTTTCTGCCTCAGGAAGGCCAATGATTCTTAGGTTTGTTCTCTTGAAGTAGTCATTCATCTCTTGAAGATTTTGTTCTATCTTTTTCAGCTTCTTTTCTATGTTTTTAACAGTTTGATTGAGTTCTATATTTTGGTCTTCAAGTTCTGAGATTCTGTCTTCTGCTTCGTTAATTCTGTTTTCCATGCTTATTAGTTTATTATTTATTTCAATCACAGTATTCTTTATTGCTGTTATCGCCATTATCAACTCCTTTCTATTTTCCTCTCATCTCTCCTCTATTCTTATTCTCTCTATTAATGTCTTGATATCTGGGTTTGTAGTATGTGACCAGTCATTCTGGGGGCTCTTCATTGTTTTCAGTGTGAAGTCTGTTTTCTCAATATCTGATCTCCCAGGGGTCTGTGTGAGACCTATATTCTTCTCTTAATTTTTCTTCATTTTTGCAGATTTACCTCCCCACTTTTTCCTTTTTTTTTTTCTCCCTCTGTCTTCTTTAAATCTTTTGTTCAGGGATGGTAGGGTTGCTTTTTGCTTCGGTTTGCTCAATATCATATTCCTTCTTATGTGAATCTTCTGACTTTTTTGAATTCTGAGGCTGGACTATAGGTTGAAGGTTATACCTTTTGCAGCTTTGAGGTATATTTAGGGTGGAGCTGTGATTCCAAATTTATCTGCAGATCCCAGTATCCACTGACAGGTCTATGGATATGCTGGATCCTGTTTCCCACTGCCTTGTAATCGGTTCATGAAGTGGAAGTATTGGTTTGCTCCCTGAAAGCAAAATGATGTAAGAAAAGGAAAGAAATGGAAGGGAGGGAGGAAGCGGAAGGTGGAGACAGAAGAGTAAAAGGGAGAACAGACAGAGGTACCCACTAATAAATGAAAATAGACCTGAAGACAGATAAGAGTAAGAGAAAAAAATAAAAGCAATCAAACAAACAAAAACAGTGACAACAACAAACTAGGACATACAATTATACAGACACACAAGCTGACCAACCTCCTTAAGATGTACTGTTCCCTTACACAATCATGAGGTCTTAGCTCCCAAGTTGGAGGTTGGGCAGAGCTGGGAGGATGAGTCACTGCAGGTCTCTGTCTAGTCACAGAGTTCCAGATGATCCCAGGTTCTACTGCAGCTGGATCCAGTTGGGGGGAGGTAGAGTGCCAGATAGCCACGTGCTGTAAATCAGTGTGTCACATACTACCTTGGGCCTCTTTTTCTTTCTTTGTTCTTAGATCCCAGGCTGGAGGATGCACAGAGCTGGGTGGAGCTCATGGGGCAATGCAGGTCTCTGCCTGGTCTCAAGTTCCAGCTGTTCTTTGGTCCTGCTGTGGTCAAGGGTGAGTCAGGGGAGGTTGAATGTGAGACTGCTGGGCTGCTGGTCAGCGTAGCACTCTGGGTGGCTGGGGGACGGGACAGTGTAGCCAACAAGGGAGAAGGAGCCTTGGGTCTCAGCGTGGTGAAGGCTTGGGGCCGGACTAGGCACAACAGCCAGGGAGGATGCCCGGAGTTCTGTGGGTGGCAGCGGCTTGGGTCAGGGCAGGGTGCTTAGGTCTGAGAGGGGGTCTGGAGCTCTGAGTGGCATATGCAGAGGGCCTCTGTGGGCAGGTGGTGATGGCTTGAGGCAGGGCTGGATGCTTCTGCCAGGGAGGTAGCCCAAAGCTCTGAGGGCAACAGTGAGGACCTCCGCTGGCAGCAGCAGCTTAGGGCCTTTTGGGGCACTTCAGTCAGGGATAGAGCCCCTTGCTCCAAGGGATGGGCGCCAGGGGCCTCCACTGTGGCAGTAGCTTGAGGCAGAGTTGGGTGCTTCAGCCAGGTAGGGGGCCCGGATTTCCGAGGGACGACACTGAGGGCCTGCATGGGTGTCCGCGGTTTTGGGCTTGGGAGGATGCTTCAGTCAGTGGGGGAGCCCACAGCTCTGAGAGCGGGTGAGTAGGGCCTCTGTGGGCAGCGGTGGCTTGAGGTGGGGCTGGGTGCTTCAGCCCCGGTGGGGGCCTGGAGCTCTGAGGCGCCCAAGCGCAGGTGCCAGGTGCCTCCATGGGGGTCACAGCGCGAGTCAGGGCGGGGGCCAGAGCTCCGAGGCGCAGGTGCCAGGGGACCTCTGTGGGCGTGGCAGCTCAAGGCAGGGCTGGGTGCTTCTGCCTGGGTGGGGTCCCGGGTCCCTGAGGTGAGGATGCCAAGGGCCTGCACGGCCAGTGGCATCCTTGGGTCTGGTGGGGTGCCCCAGTCAGGAATGGAGCTCGCAGCTCCAAGGGGCAGGCGCTTAAGTCCTCCCTGGGCGACAGCACCTTAAGATGGAGCTGGGTGCCTCAGCCAGGGTGGGATCCAGAGCTCCGGGGGGCAGCTTTGGGCCATGAGCAGGGCTCTTCAGCCAGGGAAGGAGCCGATAGCTCCGAGGGGTAGGTACTTAGGACGCCCCTAGATGATGACGGCTTGAGCTGGCGCTGGGCACCTCAGTCAGGGTGGAGACCCGGAGCTCCGAGGGGCAGGCGTTGGCAGCGGTTTTGGGCCTTGCACCGGGCGCTTCAGTCCGGGAAGGGGCCGGTAGCTCCGAGGGGCGGGCACCTAAGGCCTTCCTGGGCGACGGTGGTTTAAGATGGGGCTGGGTGCCTCAGCCAGGCAGGGACCTGGAGCTCTGGGGCTGGGTGCTCGTGGCGGCTTTGGGCTGCACGCAGATCGCTTCAGCCAGGAAAGGAGCCGGTAGCTCCGAGGGGCGGGTGCAGAGGGCCTCTGTGGGCTGTGGCGGGGGCCTGAGACTGGGCTGGGTGCCCCAGCCAGAGAGGGAGTGGCAGCTGCTGGGTGCCGGGCAGAGCAGTGTAGCCAGCAAGGGAACCCAGATCTTCACAAGGCGGTATCTGAGGGCCTCCACAGGCAGCGATGGCTTGGGGCCGTGTGAGGTGGTGTAGACCGAGGGTCTCCAGGCCTCGCACCGGTGTGGCTGGCAGGGACTGGGGGTTGGGGAAGGGAAGCAGGAGTCTTTATAGGAACTCACTTTCAGAGAATCTCACAGTCCCACCTGTGCCTTCACCATCTTACCAGAACCGCCCCCACTTCTTTGTATCACATTTTAAAACAAGTTTTGAGATCCTACTAGTGAGTTTGAATTGGGGATCAAAGCAGAGATGTGCCCTACTGACACCTGCTATCAAATAGGCTTAGATGGGTAAGAAAGAAAGATGCTAGTTACCCTATTAAACTCAGACATCATTAAGGGCTTTGGAAGAGGTGACAAAAATAGTTCAATAGGATCAAAGGAAGAAACAAGAATTATTCTCACTCTTGATGTAAAACCCTTCCCCAATTGATCTGGCCTAAACAAATGCGTATCAATGATTGCAACCAATAATCCCATATCAAGCCTACTGTGTTCCATGTACTAACTAAATATTTTATTCCAGATAACACCATGAGATAAATAAACTACAATTATCTTATTACAGATGAAAAAGACTCAGTGAATGCCAAAGTTGTCAGAATCAGCTGTATTTTTAATAATACCAGACTTGGTGCTGCCAATATTTCCTGTTATTGCTTTCAATTTTTGTTATAGGTAATGCTATGAAGAATGTTCCGTACACACATGTCCTTTTGTACAAATGTAACAATTTCTCTAAAATAAATACTTAGCAGAATTTTTGAGTAATTTGGTATGCTTATTTTCAGTTTTGTAGGAAATTGACAGAGATTTCTCTAAAAGGATTGTGTCAGTTTTGAAACTTGTCTCATGATGTAAGAATATGTTATCTCCTAGTATCTTTTTCTCTACATTCTAAAACATATCATTATTTTAATTCTTT
This sequence comes from Carlito syrichta, assembly GCF_000164805.1. Lineage (NCBI taxonomy): Eukaryota > Metazoa > Chordata > Mammalia > Primates > Tarsiidae > Carlito > Carlito syrichta. The sequence goes on from NW_007256091.1 coordinate 132,441, forward strand.
AATTTTTCACCATTCTATCATATGTACATTGTTGCCATGTTTTGTAATACTCACAAGTGAAGTTAGCATATTTCATTTGTTTATTGGTCATTAAAGTTTTCATCCTCAAATACTTGGCCTCAAGTAACCCTTCTGCTTCAGCCTCCCAAAACGCTGGGATTACAGGCATTAGCCATTGCACATATTATTTTGGTAAGTTTTCTATTAACATTATTGACATAACTTTTAATTGAATGGTTCTTACTTATCTTTATTAATTTGTAGTTATTTATATATTTGGAATATCATTATGTTATATGCTTTGCAAATACCACACCATTACTTGTATATTAGCAATGTGGGGGTCAAAGTTTTGTTTTTATTTTTTCTTCTTTAGTACTTTTTTAAAATGTATAATTTACATCCTACAAAAATTCACTCTTTTTAGTGTAGTCCCCTGCTACAACCCAAGTATAGAGCAGTACAAAAATTTCCTCATGAAATTTATTTCTTCCTCTAGAACTAGCCTGTGGTAATCTCTGATTAATATGTTTTCTATCTTCAGAATATCATAACAATACATGTGGAATAATACTATATCTAGCTTTTAGGTCTTATATTTAAAAATCTATACAAAACAGCAATTCACAGCTATGTGTAATAGAAATACTATATAAAATATAATATAATTGCATTATCATATATAAATATACAGGGATCATAATTAAGTTTCCAAACTCATCCTAGAAAAAGTGTTGCATACCTCATTACTGAATATCACTATGGTCACATTTGAAGTACTCCCCTTAGGAGCCTATGCACTGATGCCAGAACTCTTTTTCTGGAATGGTCATCAGAACCATTGTTATGTTAGCTTTGATGTCCAGAATGTCATCAAAATAGCTTCCTTTCAATATTTTCTTTATCCTCAGTTAAATAAAAACATCATTGGGGCAATATCAGGAGAGTAGGAAGGGTGTTCCAATAACTGCAGTTATTTGTACATTGCAGTCAAAATAAGCACACAGTGGCAAGCCGTGAACTTAATTGTCAAACTGCAACAAATAACAATGACAACTCTAATGGCCATTCCAGAAAAAGAGTTCCAAAATTGCTTTGATGAGTGAACTAGGCACTGACATCAGTGCATAGCTTCCCAAGGGGAGTACTTCAAAGGTGACCATAGTGATATTTAGCAGTGAGGTGTGTAGCACTTTTTCTAGGATGGTTTGTGAACCTGATTATCAGACCTCATATAATATATAGTATAATATATATAATTATTACATATAGCTATCTATATAGATAGCCTTATATCTATATCACCTATATCTATCTATTATATCATTTGTAAATGTACCAAAAATGTGCTTATTTGTTAACCAGTTCAGTTGAAAGAATTTGTGTTGCTTCAATCCAAATAGAATTGAAATACCTCCTGTATTTATCAATTATATGAATTATTAATTGTCCATTGGGTCAAGGATTTATCAATAACAGAATGTGGGGTTAATGGACTTTCTGTATCACTTGGGCAACCACAGAATCTAAATGTATGCTTTTTTGCCAATTGCTTTTATCATGCCTTATGTTCTAATTGGATGTAAAACTGAACTTACTTGTGTATCAGTCAACGAAGGGAATAAATCTGAACTTGGAAAACAGCATCTCATGTAAATGAATTGCTTTCTCTTAAGAACATGGCTTAGTTGACCTCCCTACCCCAAATGTATACTTAACATTTACCAGAATCTTAGGCTACTTCTTATAAGAGAGTTAAAGATAAAACCAAAATATTTGATAGAGGTTAAGGATCATTTTAAGAGATACAAATATGTATTTTTGAAAGGCAAAGTAAATTATTTCCTTGTGAACATATTTCTAAAGTGATAGTGCAAGTCAAAGCAGAAGCAAAAACAATTCATTTATAAATATTAATTTAATAACAATAATAATAATTTATTTATTTATTATTTTTGAGTTGGAGTCTCACTCTGTCACTCAGACTGGGGTGCAGTGGCCGCTCCCAGCCACCGCAGCCTCAACCTGCTGGGCTCCGGCAATCCTTCCACCTCAGCCTTCCAACTAGCTGGAATTACAGGCATGTGCTACCACGCCGGGCTGATATTTTGATTTACTGTAGAGAGATGAGGTCTCGCTGCCCAGGCGGGTCTCGAACCCTCGGACTCAGGCAATCCACTCACCTCAGCCTCCCAAAGGTGCGGTATAATTTTGTACTTACATTTACTTTAATCCATTAAGGATAAAGTTGCTTTAAAAATAACCTATATTGTTAACATACAACAGATTTGGCTTTTAGTTTCATATAACAGAAACCTTTATCAACGGTTTATTTTACTGTTTCAGGGTTCTTATATTTTGAGTTTCTTTATTTATATTTTGAGTTTTTTTATTTTATTGTTGGCTTCAGAGAAAATTAGCTCATGATTTCCAATCTAGTAAGCTTCTGGAATTATGGTAGTATAGATTGTGTTTACTTGACAACCAGAAAAATTAAATAAAGAGCAGCAAGAGTTTTTCTAGCAAAACCATCACACAAACCATTTGCTTTTAATAATGAAGTACAATTTTTATTTAAGTATGTTCCCTTTACTTTAAAATATTATCTGTTGGGAAAGGATAGCTAACTTAAATATCAAATAACCCTATAAGACCATTGTGAAAAATAGTTAAATATTATTTCTTAACTTGTTGCAAAAATAAAATCAACTATATTTAAAATATGTTTGCCATCCATTTTGTAAAAAATGCAAAATAGTGTAAAATGTAAGAGAAAAGCATTACAAAGATATAAATTTCCATATTCATATGATTTACATTCTACCAAGGATATATTTATATGTTGGAGGTGGGGATTGAGAGAGGCAATAAACAAATAAATAAGCAAAACAGTCTCTGTGGAGTGATAATATTTAAAAGTTATTCATTGTGACTGAATGTACCAATAATTAGAACAGTTATCAATAAATCATATAAGATTGTAGATGTTCATTAGCAAGTTCAAAAGCAGAAAATGCTAAATTGGCAAAAGACAAGAAAAATCAAATATAGTATATAGAAGAAGAAAATTAGCTAATCCAAAATATTTTGGAAATGAGTGAGTTTTATTTGTACCACATCATCATTATTTTAAAAAGTTTGGAAATGCATACAACCGAAAACAAAAACAAGCTTATGAGTGAAGAAAGAAAGCTGGACAAAATGAAGGCATAAGTAATAAAAGTTTTGTATGACTGTGTAGTATTCCATGGTGTATACATGCCACATTTTCTTTATCTAGTCAATTGTTGGTGGACCTTTGGGTTGGTTCCATGATTTTGCTATTGTGAATACTGTCACAATGAACATACAAGTGTAGCTGTCTTTTTTATGTAATAAATGATTTTCCTTTGGGTAGATCCCTAGTAATGGGATTGCTGGGTAAAATAGTAATTAAACTTTGAGTTATTTAAGAAATATTCATACTATACTTATAGAGGTTCAACTAGTTTACAACCCCACTAGCAGTGAATGAGTATTCTCTTTCCTCCACAACCATGCCAACATTGATTGTTCTTTCACTTTGTAATAATAGCCATTCTGACAGGTGTGAGGTGATATCTCACTTTGTTTTAAATTTGTGTTTCTCTGATCATTAGTGATTTGAGCATTTTTTCATATTTAATGACCAGTTATGTTTCTTCTTTTGAGAAATGTGTATTCATATCCTTTGCCCATTATTGATAGAGTTTTTTTTTATGTTGATTTGTTTGAGATCCTTGAAGATTCTGAATAGTACCCTTTTGTCTGAGGTTTAATTTTCAAGCATTTCTCCCATTCAGTGGATTTTCTATTCACTCTGGTGATTATTTCTTTCACTGTGCAGAAACTTTTTAGTTTAATATAATTCAAATTTTCTATTTTTGTTTTTGCTGCAATTGCTTTTTAAATGTTTTTGCCTAGGCCGATGTCCAGGAGAGTGCTTCCTAGGTTTTCTTTTAGGATTTTTATAGTTTCTAATTTTATCTCTAAGTCTTTAATCCTTCTAGAGGTAATTTTTGTATATGGTGAAAAGTAGGAGTCCAGTTTCATTCTTCTGCATAGGGCTGGCCAATTTTCCCAGAAATATTTATTGAATAGGGTATCATTTTCCCATTGTTTATTGTTGTTGGATTTCTTGAAGATTCCTTGGTTGTAGGAATATGGTTTTATTTCTGGGTTCTCTATTCTGATCCATTGGTCAAACTTTCTATTCTTGTACCAGCACCATGCTGTTTTAGTTACTATGGCCTTATAGTATTATTTGAAGTCAGGCAATGTGATATCTCTGAAATTTCTCTTTTTGCTTAAAATTGTTTTGGCTATTCTGGATCTTATTTGATTCCACAAAACTTTAAGATTTTGGTAATTTGATTGTGATATTTTTATCAGAATTTCATTGAACCTGTAGATTACTTTGACAGTACGGTCATTTTAATAATATTAATCCTTTCTCTTTTTTGAGTTCGAGAGTATATTAATCCTTTCAATTCATGAACATGGAATGTTCTTCCATTTGTGTCATCTATAATTTATTTCATCAATGTTTTCTAGTTCTTCTCGTAGAGATTTTTTTTACTTCATTAGTACAGTGTATTCCTGGGTTTTTTATTTTATTTTATTTTGTGGTTAGTGTGAATGAGATTGAACTCTTGATTGGTTTCTTGGCTTGAGTGTTATTGGTGTATAAGAACACTACATATTTTTGTACTTTGATTTTGTATCCTGAGACATTACTAAGGTCGTTTATCAAGTCTAGAAGCTTATTGCAGAAGTCTCTAGAGTTTCTAAGTATACAATAATGTCATCCACAAGCAAAGGTAGTTTTACTCTCTCTTTACTGACTTGATTGCCTTTTCTTTCTTTCTTTTTCCAGGTTAGTTGCTAGAATTTCTAGTATAATGTTGAATAAGAGTGGTTAGAGCGGCCTTGTCATGTTCCTATTCTGAGAAGGAATGTTTTAAACTTTCCTCAATTAATCATGATGTTGGCTGTGTGTTGGTTGTACATGGCTTATGCTATTTTGAGATACAGTCCTTCAATTCCCAGTTTATTGAGGGTTTTTTATCATGAAGGGATGTTGGATTTTTGTCAAATGCATGCATTTCTGCATATATTGAGATGATCATGTGATTTTTATTTTTGCTTAAGTTTATATGATGGATCATTTTATTGATTTGTGGATATTTGTGGATATATCCTTGCATTACTGGAACAAAATCTACTTGGTCACAGTGGATAATTTTTTTATGTGCTGTTGAATTCAGTAAGCTAATAATTTATTAAGGATTTTAATTATTTATTTATTCTATTGTTTGTTTATTTATTTATTTTTGAGTTGGAGTCTTACTCTTGTAGCCCAGACTGTAGTGCAGTGGCATGCTTATAGCCACTGCAGCCTCGACCTGCTGGGCTCAGGCGATCCTTTCACCTCAGCCTTCCAGGTAGCTGAAACTACAGATGCATGCCACCATGTTCGGCTAGCTTTTGTGGTTTATTTTGAGAGGAGGTCTCACCAAGTTTCCCAGGCTGGTCTCAAACCCTCTGGCACAGGCAATCCTCTTGCCTCAGTCTCCCAATGTACTGGGACTACAGGTTGAGTCACTCCGCCCAGCCAAGAATTTTTATGTCTTAAAATTTTTATTTTCTAAGGATTTTTTGTTTATTAAGGATTAAGATTTGTATTTATTAAGAATTTTTGCATCTATATTCATCAATGAAATAAGTTTGTAGTTTTTTGGGTTTGCTTTTGTTTTCTTTTTTAATGTGCTGTATCCTTGCCTGATTTTAGTATCAGTGTGATACTGGTTTCATAGAATGGGTTAGGGAGGAGTCTATCCTTCTCAATTTTCTGAAGTCACTTCAATAGGATTGTTACCTGGTCTTTGTACATCTGATAAAATTTGATTGTGAATCTGTATGGCCTTGGGTTTTTTTATTTTTATTTTTGAGGGGAAATTTTTTTATACTGATTCAATTTCATTGCTTATTATTGATCTATTCAGAGTATCTATTTCTTCCTGATTCAGTCTTAGGAGGTTGAATGCTTCCAGGAATTTATCCATTCCTCTATGTATTTCAGTTTGTTGCTATAAAGGTATCCATAGTAGTCCCTAATGATCTTTTATATTTCTGTGGTATCAGTTGTTATGTCACCACTGTCATTTCTGATTGAATTTATTTAATCTTCTCTCTTTTTTCTGGGTTAGTCTAACTAGTGATCTGTTAATTTTATTTATGCTTTCAAATAACCAATTCTTCGACTCATTGATCTTTTGTCGTTGTTGTTGTTGTTGTTTGGCTTCAATCTCATTTTGTTCTGCTCTGATCTTTGTCATTTCTTTTTTTTCTGCTAGCTTTTAGACAGAGGTTGATAAGTCCAAAATATTTTTTATTTTTTTATTTTTTTGAGTTGGAGACTCACTCTGTCGCTCCCGGCCACCACAGCCTCGACCTGCTGGGCTCTGGCGATCCTTCCGCCTCAGCCTTCCGAGTAGCCGGAATTACAGACATGCGCTACCAGGCCCGGCTGATTTTTTGATTTATTGTAGAGATGAGGTCTCGCTGCCCAGGCGGGTCTCGAACCCGCGGGCTCAGGCAATCCACTCACCTCAGCCTCCCAAAGGCGCGGGATTACAGGCTGAGCCACCGAGCCCGGCTGGCACATTATGTTTAAGGCAGTTAAATTATCTTGTTGAATTGCCCACTTAATCTTATATAAAGCCCTTCTTTGTCTCTTTTTTACAGTTTTTATTGTAAAGCTTGACCTATCTTACATGAAGATGAATGGCTACTCTTGTTCATTTGCCTAATATAATATATTTTTTCCGCCGGGCTCGGTGGCTCAGCCTGTAATCCCGCGCCTTTGGGAGGCTGAGGTGAGTGGATTGCCTGAGCCCACGGGTTCCAGACCCGCCTGGGCGGCGAGACCTCATCTCTACAATAAATCAAAAAATTAGCCAGGCGTGATAGTACACGCCTGTAATTCCAGCTACTCGGAAGGCTGAGGCGGAAGGGTCGCCGGAGCCCAGCAGATCGAGGCTGCGGTGGCCGGGAGCGGCCACTGCACTCCAGTCTGGGCGACAGAGTGAGACTCCAACTCAAAAAAAAAAAAAAAAAAAATATATATATATATATATATATATTTTTTTTTTTTTTCCACCCATTTACTTGTAGTGTGTCTTTGACTAGGTGAGTCTCTCGTAGGCAGCATATGGTTGAGTCTTGTTTTTTATTCAGTTTGCCACTCTGATTATTTTAAATGTGGTGGTTAGTCTACTTACATTTACGATTAATATTGACATATGAATTTTTTTCTGCCATAGTAAGAAGGTAGGTAATTTTGGGATTTGAATATGTACTTTTTTTAATAGGCTCTGAGAACTTTGTACTTATGCGATCCTTTGTGATATCAAGAGTCATCATTTTGTATCCAAGTTTAGAAGTCCTCTGAGTATTTCTTGTAGAACCAATTTACTGGCAACAAATTCTCTTAGTGTTTGTTTGTCAGAGAAGGACTTTATTGACCCTTTGTTTATGAAGCCTAGTTTTACTGAATAAAAGATTCTTAGCTGGCTTTTTTTTCTTCAAGCAGGTTAAAATAGGTTCCCATTCTCTTCTGACTTGTAGGGTTTCTGCTAAGAAATCCATTGTTAGTCTAATAACCTTTTTAAAACTAAGTTATTCAGTGCTTCTCTCTTGCTGCTTTTAAGTATTTTCCTTCACTTTGACTTTCAAGAGTCTAACAACGATATGCCTTTGTGAGGGTCTTCTTATATTATACCTTGCAGGAGTACTTTGTGCTTCTTGTTTCTGTATGTCTATGTCTCTCTCAAAACCAGGGAAGTTTTCCTGAATTATTTCCTCAAAAATATTTTCCATACTTTTTACTTTAACTTCTTCCCATTCTGGAATGCCTGTGATTTGCAGGTTTGTTCAATTTACATAGTTTCATATTTATCATAGGCTTTGCTCAGTTCTTATTTTTTTTCTTTATTTCTGTCTGACTGGGTTATTTCAAAGAACCTGTCTTTTGTCTCTGTGATTCTTTCTTCCACTTTTCTAGCCTATTTTTGTAACTTTGTACTATGTCTTTTAGCTCCTCCATTAAGTTTTTTAGTTCTGTTTGATTTTTTAAAAAATGTTGTCAATCTTTTCTTTCACCTCTTGAACTGTTCTGCCAGTTTATTTGTTCTGGTTATCAGCTTTATCTTCCATTTCATTGAGCTTCTTTATAATCAGTATTTTGGATTTGCTATCTGACATTTCAGAGATTTCATTTTGATTGAGTTCTGTTGTTGATGAATTGGTGTGATTCTTTGAAGGTGTAACACTGTTTTTTAATACTTTCAGAGTGCTTTCTTTGGTTCCTTCTCATCTGCATGAGCTATGGTGGCTAATCTGATGGGTTGTGCGTATAGGCTTTCTCAGATGTTGGTTTTAATTGCAATGTAGTAGGGATGTTGGCTGGCTCACTGCTTCCTGTGATGCTGGAGTGGCGGGAGTCTCAGGAGGCTTAACTTGTTCCTCGGTGATGTGTTCTGATGTCAGAAAATTACTTCTTGTGATGTGTCATTCAATCTCCTGGCCAGCATGTTGTGTCTATGGGTAAAAGTTGGCTACTGTTGATGTGATTCATTAGTTAATCAAGGCCTTATCAAGCATACCCACCTATGGCCCCACTGATGTCAGGCACAGGCACCTGCTCTGAGGCTGGGTCTGGTGTGCAGCCTCCAAGTTCCCAAAGGTGTTTCTCATGAAAGTGTTAGGGGACCTCTGTTGCCTCTGCCTCAATTTCTCTACTCAGAAAGGGGAGAGAAGTCTAAACTCCTATTCTAGAAGAATGATAGCTCCAGGTATCTGGAATATGTCTGGGTGTGGAGTAGAGAGAGCACCACAGCACTAAGGACACTATTCCCAGGGAGAAGGGATGCCTTAACTTCCTAATCCAGGTGATTGAGTGGGTTAAGACACGGAGCATAGGGCATCTTGTGTGCAAAAATCACTATCCAGTAGCTTGGGCTACTAATGTAGCCCAAATCCAGGTCACAGAGCTTACCTTGTTTTCAGGCCTTGCTACCAAAAAAAAAAAAAAAAGCACAGGAACAAAAATTCTACTGCTGCTCAGGCTGCTGATTCAAGTACAGAGGGGTGAGGTCTCTCCTCCTGGTCTCCTGTCACTGGTACTGTTTTCCTAGTTGTGCAGGAGATGGAGGGCACTCCTGTTCCTCAGTATTGCTGGAGCTTGCTACTCTAACTATTCTAGGAGGGAGATTGGTGTTCTTAACTGTGATGCACACTGAAGAGTTCCAGATTTCAAAACTGACATTCATCACAGGACCTGTTTTCTCTGTAGAATGCTGTCATGGGGGCTATTTGCCTAGTCTTCCTCTACCTGAGATCTGGGATGTCCTTTGCCTTTCTGATGAATATCTGTTTTCCTTCTTGAATTGAAATGAACTGTTTTGGTCATTCCACATTATTTCACAATATTTTAATAGGTGATGCATGCTTTAAAACCTCTAATCCTTCATCTACAGAAGGTAGTTTCCAGTTTTCCTGTATCACATCTCTAAAGATTCTTCTAGGAAGGATCCAGAAAAACTCACTCTTTTAGGGTGAAGTTTACAGCCACATCTCCAAGCAATCTTCCTATCTCAGCCTTCCAAAATGCTAGGTTTACAGAAGTGAACCACAATACCATTCCCCAGCTTCCAGAATGTTCCAGTGTCTTCCCAGCAGATCTCTTAGTGCCTGTAGGTAACAGGGCAACAGAGGCTGTGGCAGAGTGACCTGACCCTACCAAATGGAACAAGATGGAGTGATGGAGACAGACATAGCAACAGTCAAATGGGCATGAGAAACAAAAGTCCAGTTAAATCTTATGCCTTCATATTTATTTATACTTTATCTTTCTTATACAGAACTCCTGGTTCCTGACATAAAGGAACTAGCAATCTTTTTGGCCCTGATTACTTATTGGACTTCTCAGCACTTTCTTAAAGCTACTCCAAGCTCTACAAATACCTTATTGTTTTCATTTTACTTTCTGTAGGAGAACCTCTAGGTGACTACCAGGTATACAATTATTTTCTTGATAAAAGACCCTAATTTTCATTCAGGAAAGCAAGTTCCCAGCCAAGACCAATTTCTTAGCCTCCCACTAGGTGTGTGTCTATCACTGAGTGCTTATATACTAACGGTATGTAAGTGGGGATGCTGCAAATGACTTCTGAGAAGGCTCCCTAAAGGAAACTGGCTCCTGGAGTTGTAAGATTTTTCCTTCTTCCATCTTTATTTTTCTCTCAGAATATAGACAGAATGACTGGAACATCAAAAGATTTATTGGACCATAGAATAACTTTGAAAATGAAAGCAGATAAATTTCTAAAATACAGTGGAATCACCGTGCTAGTCATGGACTGCTTGCACCCAATCTTCTATTATATAAGAGAAAATCATATTTTGTTATATGTAAAGGAGTCAGATACCTGTTATTAAAATCTTTGCAATTTCTCACTGATATACTTTCTGTCTAGGAGTAACTTGTGTTGATCCTTATCATATGTGACTCAGATTTACTGTAAGAAATGATTATCCAAACCCTGGTGCTTCTGTCTTTCTGGTGTGTGATAGAAAAACATATATTTTAAGCCTATTATAGGTTACTTGTCTTTTGGGAGGAGATGAGTTGAAAATGGAAACTTTTATTCTCTATCTTGATTGCTTAACCATGTGTAGATATTTCTCATCATACAGTAGTTGGACAATTAGGAAGCTAAGGCTGTATCAGATAGGAGGGGCTTCCTCTCTTCTGCCTGTTCCAACAATCAACTCAACCTCTTTAAGCAATGAACATTTCAGATTAAGCTGTTCTTGGGGAAAAGGAAAAGAGATTCTGTATTGTACTGAAGCCACACACAACTGGAATTGGTATCTGGCATGGCATCCCTGGTCTATCATCATTGTGCTATGACACTAAGAATGACTCTCTCAATGCCCAGGCCTTCTGTTGTTTTCTGAGGCCCAGTGTGTAACATACAGAAAGGAGAAGAAAGAAGGAGAAGGATAAACAAACTTTGTTTAATGTCTTACTTTTGTTTTCCGTAATTTTCTCATCACACCTGAAAAATTCCTATGATTTGTATTTAGATAACTCTAGAAATTTCAGAAACGATGCCTTTTTTATTTGACCCAGAAATCCTTATATTCCTAATATTTAATTACTATCAGATCTTTAGTAAATATTTTTTTCTTTTTCCCCTTAGCTTTGTTGGTATATAATTGACAGGTAAAAAATTGTATATATTTACTGTGTACAATGTGATGTTTTGATATATGTGTGCATTGCAAAATTATTTAATCATGCTAATTAACCTATTCATTACCTCACATACTCTGTGATGAGAACATTTGGGATCTACTTTCTTAGCCATTTTCAAGTATACAAAACATTATTCTAACTATATTCAGTATGTTGTACAATAGATCTCCAGAGTTTATTCATTCTAACATTTTGTGTCCTTTGCTCAACATCTCCCTAACTTTCCACCTTAGCTTTTGGCAACCACTCTTCTACTTCCTGCTTTCATTCAATTTTTCTAGATTTCACATGTAAATGAGTTCACACAGTATTTGTCTTTCTGTACCTGGCTTATTTCACTTAGCATAATGTCTTTCAGGTTCATTTTGTTGCAAGTGACAAGATTTCCTTCCCTTTTTAAAGACTGAATAGTATTCCATTGTATATATGCCACTTTAAAAAATCTATTAATTCCTCAGTGGGCGTGTGTTAATTCCATATCTTGCTTATTACAAATAATGCTGCAATAAACACAGAAATGCAGATATCTTTTCAACATACTGAATTTATATGCTTTGAAAATACACACAGAAGTGAGATTTCAAGATCATATGGTAGTTCTATTTTTAATTTTTGGAGGAGCCTCCTTACTGCTTTCCATATGTACTAATGTACATCTCTATCAGCAATGTGTAAGAGTTCTCTTTGCTCTACATTCTCCCCAATACTTGCTATCTTTCCATTTTTTGAATATAGAAAATGTCTAGTCTTCCAAAATATTTGCTTTACAGGGAATTTATTCATTTTATGATTGTTTAAACAAGATTATTATTTCTACCAGGGAATCCCAATATCATATGGTCAACAATTTTTCCAACCACATCATATATTTGTATACATGTATATAGAGAGATTCATAGATGCTGGATTTTAAAAGTTTTACTCTCTTTTTGTATCAATTCACAGTGTCTGATAGTAGAAAATACAAAATAATTATATATTTTTAACATTAATAATTTGTCTTTTCATTATTCTTTCTTTCTCAAGTACCCCACTATGCATTAATAGTATTGATAATTCATTCTATTTATTCACATACCATCTCTTTTAAGTTAAATTTTAAAAGCTGTATAAAAATAAATGTTTTAGTTTTATCACCACTGTTAATGATGTATATCAAATCCTGTATTAAATTATACCTAGAAATCCATTTTTAAAGGGTTTGTTTTGTTATATACTGCTCATTAAAAGAGCCAAATACAGCCGGGCTCGGTGGCTCAGCCTGTAATCCCGCGCCTTTGGGAGGCTGAGGTGAGTGGATGGCCTGAACCCGCGGGTTCGAGACCCGCCTGGGCAGGCGAGACCTCATCTCTACAATAAATCAAAAAATCGGCCGGGCGTGGTGGCGCCTGCCTGTAGTTCCAGCTACTCGGAAGGCTGAGGCGGAAGGATCGCCGGAGCCCAGCAGGTCGAGGCTGCGGTGGCCGGAAACGGCCATGGCACTCCAGTCTGGGTGACAGAGTGAGACTCCAACTCAAAAAAAAAAAAAAAAAAGAGCCAAATACATCTAAATGTGATTTTTTGCTATGTTGTTAAGAAATAGGAAGTTTAGCATGAGTTAATTATTCTTCTGATGTCGTTTGTAAATAATAATACCTTAATGACTCCATCATCATTAAAGTACAAACAGTTTTGTAGAGTGGGTTGAATTACAATTGCATCAAACCAATGAATGCAGTTTTCAGCAGATCATAAATGCTTCTGGGAGGTTAACAAAATAGAGCTTCCTTCTACCTGTCTTTCAGCTCTGTGTCTGCTGCTTTCACACTTAGCCAACAGGAAAGAATCTAAGTCCAATTATAGTCACCCATAATTCCCTCTCCCTCTCAGACACATACAAAAGGAAGGACAAAGATGGTTACATGATTTCTCCTGTGAACTTTCACAAAAAGCAAGGGAACAGGAATGTCTTAATTTTCATATTTGGTGGCTCAGTCGATCACATGGTGAGATGTCAAGCTCATATATGTGACTCAGAATAGTGGATTGCTGAATCAATTTATTAAGTGGGATAGATTTTTCTGAAACTTAAGTGCTTATTGTGTAGTAACACAATAAATCCTTTCTGAAAGAATACAGGGCTGAAACAACACAAAGCTGATAACCAAATGTAAGGAGCCATACAATACAAGCCTTCTTGTTTCAAAGCATGAATATAAAGAGAAATAATATCAAATAATCAAATCTAATATTCATGGCATTAAACTGAGTATATAAAATGTCTTAAGAATGTTAGATTTCCTTTTTAGGTTTTCTCCTAGAAATTTCTTTTTCACCTTTTTTCAAGAACATCTTATCTAGCATTCTGACAAATCTTTGCCCGCTATGACCCTGTGTTCTTTATACTGTCATTCTTGTTTGCCTGTAGATTTCAAATATTCATAACCAAAAGTAATTCTGGTAGATATTGCTTTAAAAAAACAGGGAGTAATGTGATAAAATTATGATATTTTTATTTCTCTTCATAATTAATACTAATAAGGCACAATATTATACATTTTTAAAGACTCAGATGAAGATTTACATCCTATATTGTGAAAAATTGAAGCAATTCTACCTTATAAAAGATAGGTAGTGGTCATATCTGACCTGAATAACACAGATAAAGTTATATATCATATTCATGAAAGAATGCTTCTGGGACTAACAGGTTCAGAAACATGGTATTTTTCCCACGTGATGTTGGTGAGCGCTGTTTCCTGAATGTGATCATTGGGTTACATCTGCCTGCTTTGATCTTACTCAAAAATCTATTTGATGTCAGACACATTTCCAATCAGCATGAATTTGTAAGCATTGTATCTGTTAGTAAATATGAGTGAAACCTAGATAAAGGAAAATTAAAAATTAAGAAAAAAATTTGAATACAAATGCTTTAGTATCTTTGTAGTATCACAAACTTGAGGACAAACTTCATTATACACAAGCAGCAGGGTATATGCTAACTCTCAGATCTGAAGAAGTGACCCACTGATAATTACTAAGTTTGTGTTTTCAACACCCTAGGTATTTGCAATACAAAATTCACATTTCTACTGCTCTCAGTATCACTGATGACTTAATACTGGTTACAACTTTTTTAATAAAAAGGAAGAAATTGCTATGTCTGAAGAGTAAAATAAGAATTATTTTGCTTACTTTTAGAGAGGCAAACTTTTACCTGACCTTGTCTGTTTGTAGGTCATTCTTTCATCCTTCTTTCTTTCCTTTCATTGTTCTTGTTTTACCTTCTTACTTTTTATTCTTTCCTTTTATTTTAAATAATACTTGCCAGTTAGCATTTTTTACATGTGAGGTGATATTTTATGAGGTCTGACAGTTAAGTTCATGAACTTGCCACTGTGCCCTTATGTTGGCAGCATTGTATCAACAACTTGGTAAGATTTCCTAACTTTGGTATATCAGTGACTAACAGTCATGTTCATGTCAATGTGTTGTGGTGTCTTGCTGAGTAGCCTTCATTATTGTTTATGCATGTTTTTGTGTTCCATCATGAGAATGTCAGAACTTGAATCAGAGCAATGAACAAGCATTAAATTTCTTGTTCAACTTGATAAAGTAGAAGTAGAATCAGGGACATGTTAGATCTAGTTTACAGGGCTAATACCATGAAGAAAATGGCAGTGTACAAATGGAGTAAACATTTTCCTGAGGGGATAGAAACTGTCACTGATGGAGAGTGGTCAGGACAGCTGGTAACAAGCATAACCAACAAAAACATGGCAAAAATTCATTGAATTGTGCATCAAAATCAGCAGCTGACAGTTGGAAGCATAGCAGACCAAATAAACATCGATAGAGAAACTGGAAAATCTTAACTAAAAATCTTGGCATGAGAAAGATGTGTGCAAAAATAGTCCTGAAGGAGCTCTTGCATCACAGAAATGCACCAGCTCACACAGCACTGTTTGTGAGTTTTTAGTCAGTAAACAAATAACTGTATTGGAACACCCTCCCCACTCACCAGATCTGGCCCCCAATGACTTTTTTCTTTACCTGAAGATAAAGGAAACCACTGGTGAGTTTTGAAGATCTGGCTAACAATGGGAAAAGATCCCTCTAGCTTCTGAGTGGAGAGTAAACATCATGCCTCAAAGAGTATTATAGAATTCAATATGGAATCCCAGTCCACCCACCCTTTAGCTTGCCAAAGAAAACCTCCATCAAGGTGGTTCCTGGACAGACTGGGAATCAAAAAGCCATAGAAATCATAATAAGACCCCTTTTATCTCATGAACTTATGTATTAAAAAGTCTGGCCTCTCTGAAATAGATTTTTCATTCCTCCTATCAGAGGCTGAGAGTTGTCAACGTCTCCTGAGCAAGTTACCTGAGCTCCACTTCTTTAGCATATCAATAATTGTAAAGGTATATCAAACCTATAGTAAAAAGCAAAAAGTGTGGTTTCTCTCACCTATACCTGCTTTGCCATGTCTCTCTACCTTTTCTCTCTTCTTTTTCTAATAAACTTTGCTTTAAAACTTTGCTGGTCACTCTAAAATTCATTTTAAGGTTGAGTCAAAGAATCCATGAGTTTTGCTCCACATCCCACCCAGCATCACTATAGTTGTTCAACTAAATTGACCATCTTCATAAAAATACACTTTAAAAAATAAAATTATCATACTTATGCTTTATAGGGAATAAAGTAAAATTGTGTAGCTATACAGGTTAAATTCACAGAAGATGTGTTTTGAGAGTTGGTTCATTTTTCTTCCCAAATTCCATAAATGTTAATATTTATACAAGGGCCAACAATAGTGTGAGCAGAATGGGGGACTGTTTGGCATCTTTTTAACCTGAAGTGTAAGATATGTTTGATTATGTCAATAAATATATAAAATAGGCTATTTATATATAAGCAATTTAAATATAGAATATTATAAAAATATTTACAAAGAAACCAACCAAATTATTGCCTCCATTTCATCAGTAAAAATCCAATGTTTTCTTTTTATTGGAAATATAATAATTATAACTGTGTTGTCAAGTTCACACACAAAAAACAAAACAAAACAAACAAAACAAAACTGGTAAATAAATTGGTGAAGCACACTCTGTGTCCCCATAATTAATTGAATTAAATGTCATAATTTCCCCCACCAGACTCTACAGAAAATGGAACCTAATTTCATCAGAAACATTTACAAGTCCATCTAGCTAATACATTTAACAGTGACGACTGGATTATATCTCAACAATTGGCATTGAAAGAATGTAAATTTTAGGTTCACTAAATAAATGAAACCATTTACAAGTAACAAGTATTGAGTTTCTGTCAGGTAGCAATCACAGAATTGGCTGATAAACAAAACACTAAGTGACTGCAGAAACATTCTGCTATTATCCTTTCATGGAAATGTGAGAAAGTGGTAACAAGCTAAAATCGTGCTTTTATGTGGCAAAACAAAGCCTAATTTATCCAATTCATCCATTCAGATTTCTAATTATTCAAAATGCAGTCTTCTAAGACACAAAATCCTGACCTGCCACTTATTAGCTACTGATCCTGGGCAAATCATTTAACCTATCTCTCAGATTGATCAACCATAAAATGCAGATAGAGATAGTAACCTCCTTATAGGTTACACACACACACACACACACACACACACACACACACACACACACACACAGTGTTAAGAAAATTGCCTGACATACCAGTAAGACTTGTGTAAATGCTACCTTTTATTATTTATTGCCTTGTATAATATGAACTAGATTGTTAGGGGGCAACATCTTTACCAGTACAGGCATTTTATGGGAAATATAATGGTTGGGGAAGGGGTCTTTTCAGGTATCATTAACTGGAAGTCATATAAGGAGACGTGTAAAGGTCATAAACCAGGGACAAAGATCTATTAAGTGACTGAGAGTTAATAATAAGATTATAGAATACTTTCTCTCCCTCAAACTTTATTATAATACCATTAGGTGCCAGTATAATTGCAATGAAGTAAGCAGAAAGAGCTACAAAATGATCTATGAAGAGGAGAAGTTAGAAGAGCCCAAAATCAAGAGGAGAGACAAAAAACAAGGATAATAGAGGAATGTGAAGTCTCTGGTAAATATAGCAACAGTAAACTTTAAACAGAACCAAACTCCTAGCCAGTTTAACATAAATTCTCACCCGAGGCCCATTTACCTTGGTTTCTATAACCAAAAACAACATGTTCATCTTTCATCCAAAAATGACAAGACATACTAAAAGGCAAAAAAGAAAAGTATATAGACTTTAGAGACAAAATTTTGAGAGCGGATTCAGATATGACACAAACATTGATATTATCAGACAAGGAATTAAAAATAATGGTAATAAATATGTTGTAGTCTTCAATGGAAAAAATAAAATAATATGCAAGAACATGCAAATAATATAAGCAGGAGTGAGGAAATTTGCAATTAGAATAAAAAAGAAACACTGGCCACAAAACAAATTAAAAACCCTGTTACAGAAATAAAGGATGTCTTTGATGGATTCAATAGTAGACTTGAAATGGCTGAGGAAAGAATCTACTATTATAGATAAAGATTAAAATGCCATATTTGTCTGTAATTGATGGGTCAAATAGGCAGAAAACCAGGAATGATACAGTGGACCTGAGCAGCACTATCAATCATCTTGGTCTAATTGACAATTATAGAATACTGTCATCAATATCAGATAAAGCTCATTCTACTTAAGTTCACACAGAACAATCATCAAGATATACCACAAACTACGTCATAAAATATTCCTAAATAAATTTAAAAGAATACAAATTATACAAAGGATGTTATTAGACAGCAGTAGAATTAAACTAGAAATCAGTAACAGAAACTAAGCTGGAACATGACCAAATATTTGGAATTAAATGACACACATCTAATAACACATTAGTCAAAAAAGATGTCTCAAGGGGAATTAAAATATATTTTGAACTAAATTTTAACAATACAACTTACAAAATTTACTGTCAAGCTGTAAAAACAGTATAGTTTCTAAAAGAAAATGTATAACATAGAATGCATATAATAGTAAAAGAAAATCTAAAATCAATAATCCAAGTTGCCATCTTAAAAGACTAGAATATGATGATCACCTATGACCAATTTAATTCTAAAGTAACTAGAGAAAAAAATAACTAAAATTAGAGAACTAATTAATGAAACAAAATGAAAGAAAACAAATAGAGAAAATCAGCAAAAACAAAAGGTAGTTCTTTGAAAAAAATCATAAAAAATTTATAAACATTTAACCAGGTTAACCATTAATACAAGAGGAAATACAAATTATTAATATGAGAAAAAGGGTCATCATAACTGATTCCACGTACCTTAAGTTAATAATAAAGGAATAATGGGAACAACACTTATTTCTAAATATTTAATCATATAGATACAATGGACAAATTCCTTTAAGAACACAAACTTCCAAATGCACACAAGAAGTAATAACTTCCAACTACTTGGAAGGCTGAGGTGGAAGGATCGCCTAAGCCCAGCAGGTTGAGGCTGCGGTGGCCATGAACGTGCACTGCACTCCAGCCTGGGCAACAAGAGTGAGACTACAACTCAAAAAAAAAAAAAGTAATAAATTTTCTGAATAACATTTTATCTATTTAAAAAAATTGAATCATAATAAATAGCCTTTTATAAAATAATAAAATCACCAGGCCCAAATGATTTCACTGATGAATTGTAGCAAGTATTTAAGGAGAAAAAAATTAAATAAATTTTCTAAAATCTATTCCAGAAAAAGAAGCAGAAGAACAATATTACACAAATGTCAAACCAGATAAAGACATTACAAGAAAGGAAAACTACAAACAGATATCTCTCATAAACATAGATATAAAGTTATTTAAAATATCAACAAGCTGAATTTAATAATGTATAAAAATAATACATAATAACCCAGTGAAATCCACTTTAAGTGTGCAAGGCTGATTCAGCATTTGAGAATGAATCAATACAGTAAACATGAACAGAAAAATCATATGAGCATATCAGTTGATTCAGAAAAGCATTTAACAAAATTCAACATCCATTCATGATAGAAACTTATTAAACTAGAAATTGAGGGGATTTCTTCATTAGATAAAAATAAACTATATAAAATCTAAAACTAATGTCATACAAAATCATGAGAAACTGGACAAGACTGTCCTCTCTCCCCATTCCTATTAAGCATTTTGCTGGAAGTCAATAAATCAACAAAACAAAAAGCAAATAAATAAGATGATTAGAAAAAAATAAAAGGTATATAAACAGAAAAGGAAGAAGACAAATTTTTTCTGTTTATAGATGATATGATTGTCTATATATAGAACATCACAGAAGTGACCAAGAAAACCCACCCAGAACTAAAAATCAAGTATATTGAGACTGTAGAATACAAAGATAAAACATAAAACGCGACTTTTTCTATATACCAGCAATAATACTTAAAATTTTTAAGTTTTTAAAATACCATTTTAACAACCTTAAAAAAGGAAATACTTTGGCACAAATCTAACAGAATACATGCAGAATCTATAAACAAAGACCTCAAAACATTCCTTAAATGGGGAATTTTTCCAAAGAATATAATATGAAAAATGAGAGAAAAAAAGAAAGGTACTTTACAGTAAAGAGAACAGACAAATATGAAGCCAGGTGACCAGGGTCAACATAGATTGTTATATTGTGGAGATTAGATTTACTCTTGATAAGATGTAATGAGTATGTATGGTTTTCCTCTCGTGAAATGCATTATCCTACTCTAATCATGAGAAAAATATCCCATAAATTCTAACTGAGGGATATTGTACAAAATACTTCACCTGGAATTGAAGAAACCCCCAAGAAGAAAAATCTAGGAAACTATCACAACCCAGAGGAATCTAAGGAGATGTGGCTACTAAAGGTAACGTGATATTTTGTGTGGAATCCTGGGGCAGAAAATATTAGAAGAAAAAAAAAACTGAGGAAATCTGAGTAAAGTGTGAATCTTAATGAATAATAATTGGCCAAGCACGGTGACTTACACATGTGATCCTAGCACTGTGGGAGGCCAGGGCAGGAGAATTGCTTGAGCCTAGGAGTTCAAAATCAGCCTGGGCAACACAGTAAGACTTTATCTCTACAAAAAAGTAAAATAAAAATTAGCCGGGCATGGTGGCGTACACCTGTTGTCCCAGCTACTCAGGAGGTTGAGGTGGGGGAATCACTTGAGCCAAGAGGGTCGAGGTTACAGTGAACCAGGATCATACCACTCTACTTCAGCCTGGTCAACAGAGTTAGATTTTGTTTCTAAAAATAATAATAATAATAAAATATAATAATAATGCACAAGTGTACCAACTGTGAAAAATTTACAAGTGTACTAATTTTTCACAATTAGTACACTTGTACATTATTATTGTCCTTTGTGCTATTGTTATTGTCCTTTGTTCTATTATGTCCTTTGTTCTATTTAAGATGTTAATAGTTAATAATAGAAGAAACCGAGTTTGGCAACATGGGAACTCTCTGTAATATCTTTCTAATGTATAAAACTTCAACTGCTCTAAAACACAATTTTAAAAATATATATTATTTTATAATTACTAGTTAATGAGACTGAGCGTGAACTACTGCAGAGAGGAGTCATCATTTATCCTATATTTTCATGGGCCATGTCAAACCAAAATTATTGTTGCAAGGGCATCACACTGGGCCATCTCAGTTTGGAATTTGGGGACTGTACACTTAAACCAAGATGCCTTCATAATGCCAGGTAAGTATTATAGATCTTGGAGTGAGCAGCCAATAAATCCAGGCTAGTAGTCATGAGCTAAGATCATCAATCAACCACAGAACAAGACTAAGAAATACAAAAGGGAATTTATCAAATAAAAGGATGATGGACCCACAAGGAAAAACTAATGTACAGAGAAGAATAAAGAAAATGAAAGGAGTAACAATACAAAAATGTCAACTGTTTTAAAGAATAATAAGGTATTACGGGTTTTAAAATATGTGTATAAATAATAATGCAAAAGAATTAAGAAGAATATTGGAGTCAAAGAATTCTAAACATTTTAGATTATCCAGGAAATGCTCAACATACAAATTTATATTATATTTATTTTTATATAATATTAACTTATCTTAATATGCCAAAGGAAGCTATGATTTTGTCTCTTTTCATTCTATATTGATTATTTGTGTTTTCGTCCTTTTTTTCTTGCTCAATCTCTACAGATATTTTCCCCAATATTTCAAAAAAAGAGAGTAACTTTTGGTTTTATTGTCTCTTCTGTTCAAATGTACTCAGCCTAATTGATTTCCATAATTATCTTACAAGGCTTTTTCCTTCCAATTATTTTTAATTTGATTTGTTTTTCTTCCTCTTTTCTTCAATACAGATTTATATCACTAGTTTGAGACATTTCTTATTTTTCTTATATCAATACTTAAAATTACAAATATCCCTCTAAGCACTTCCTTGATTACAGCTCACAACTCTTAATATATTTTGTTTTTATCTTCCTTTCAGTTGGAATTTTTTTTTAATTTTGAATTTTTAAAAATTTTTGTTGCGGTTTTCTCATTTACTCATAGATTGTTTGAAAAAATTAATTGCATTGCCTGTTACTTGAATCCTTTTTGTGTATATTTTTGCTATTGGTGTTTAATTTACTTCTGTTGTAATCACAGAACATACTTCATATTATTCCACTATCTTTAAACTTATTAGGGCTTGTTTTATGACCAGAAATATGGCCTATCTTGAGGAATATTTCATGTTCTATTTTTAAAACATGCATTCTGCTGTTTGGGAGTGAAGTGTTCTATAAATATCAACTAGGGTGATCATGTTGTTTAATCAGGTTTCTCAGATTTTTTACATCCTTATAAATATTTCTGTCTACTTTTCTATCAATTACTGGCAAAGGAGTACCAGGATCTCAAACTATCATTTTGGATTTGTCTATTTCTCCTTTCGCTTGTATCAGTTTTTGCTTGATTTTAAAACTGTTATTTTGTGCATATGCATTCAAGACACACGCGTGTCTTTTGATGCATAAATCCCTTTCTCATGATAAATTGGTCATCTTTATCTCTGTTAATGCTTCTTATTCTGAACTCTATTTTGTCTGATATTAATATAACCACTCTGACTTTCTTATGCTTAGAATTTACATAGTACATTTTTTTCTAGCCTTCAACTTTTAACCATCTGTTTTTTGAACAGTATGTCCATCATCAATAGGATCTTGGAAACTGACTTTAAGGGACATGATATATAATGAAACCAATTTTTTCTCATCAATGTTACAATAAAACTACATTGAATGAAAACATTATTCAAGAATCTGCTGTACATCCCTTCCCTTAAAGTCAGAATTTCCAAGAACCTATTCGAGACATTAAGTGATCTTACTGTATTTACAATAAGTTTCTTGTAGATAATATATAGTTAGGTCTTACCCTTTTTCCAAGTCTGACAATCTCTGTCTTTTATTTGGATCATTTAGTACATTTAACGTACATTTAATGTAATTAATGATATGATGCTGTTTCTTTCTACCATCTTAGTATTTATTTTCCATTTATCCTTTCTGGGTTTTTTTTTCCTGCTTTAGGACCTTATAGATTTTATAATTCAATTCAATATCCACTCTTGGTTCATTAACTATACTTCACTTTTTTTAGGACATTTTTCTAGGTCTTAAAATTTGCATATTCAATTTATTAGTGTAACTTCAAATGATATACTTCGTCACATACAATAAGAACATTAAAAAATTTTGCTTCCATTTTTCGCATTATGTCCTTTGTGCTATTATCATAAATTTTACCTCTACTTGGGTTATTGTCGCCACAATGCATTATTTCTTTTATTTTAAATGATCGATGATTTTTTTTTCTTTCTTCTTTCTTTCTGTGAGTTGGACTCTCACTCTGTTATCCAAGCTGGGGTGCAGTGCCATGATTATGACTCACCACAGCCTCCATCTCATGGGTTCAGGAGATTCATACACCTCAGCCTCCAGAATAGTTTAGGCTACAGGTGCACGTCACCACACACGGCTATTTTTTTTTTTTTTGTAAATATTAAGTCTCTCTATGTTGCCCAGGTTGGTCTTAAACTCCTAGGTTCAAGCAATAATTCCAGCTTGGCTTCCCAAAGTGCTGGAATACAGGCATGAGCCACTGTGCCCTGCCTAACAATCAGTGATCTTTTAAAGAAGTATTTTAAGTGAAAAAAAGTTTATATTTATACATATTTTTAACTTTTCTGGTTCTCTTCCGACTTAATTTCTCTCTGTTGTCATTTTCTTCATCTTGAAAAACTCCTTTAACAAGCTCCCCATGAAAGTTTGCTGGCAATGAATTATCTCTGTTTTAGTTTGTCTAGAAAAAAAGTTTTTATTTCTGCATCTTCAACACTCAGAGATATGTTTGACTCTATTTGTTATACCTTTCTCTGCTCCATAAACTAGGAACTAAAAAAAGAAAAAAAATGGTTTCATTATACATCATGTAGCTTAAAGTCACAGTTTCTAGTACCAAGGCTCTTTAGCCCAGGGCGCTGGGTTCTCAGGACTCACCTTGCTTACATCCCTCTTATGGAGCTCAGAGTTCTATGCTGCTTGTTGCAAAAGTTCTGAAAGAAGTTTTGTTTTGTTTTGTTTTGTTTTTAACACTAATCCGGTTTTCTAGCTGTTTCAGATAGATGTAGCAAATTTCCATCATGGCTGGAAATGGAAATCACTGATTTATATTAAAATACAATGTTATTTGTAATGACACAGGGAATGTAAATGTTAAAAAATATAGTATATAGATAACATTGAATGTATAGTAAAATAATGACTAATTTTTTTTTTTTTGAGTTGGAGTCACTCTGTCACTCAGACTGGAGTGCAGTGACCGCTCCCAGCCACTGTGGCCTCGACCTACTGCGCTCTGGCGATCCTTCCGCCTCAGCCTTCCAAGTAGCTGGAACTACAAGTGCACGTTACCACCCCCGGCTAAGTTTTGATTTATTGTAGAGATGAGGTCTTGCCAAGTTGCCCAGGCGGGTCTCGAACCCGTGACCTCAGGCAATCCACTCACCTCGGCCTCCCAAAGTGCTGGGATTACAAGCTGAGCCACAGAGCCGGGCCATGACTAATTTTAATAAAATGCAAACATTTGTTTAGGAATCAGCTTTACTCACTACTACATAAACATTACTTATCAGACAATTTTCCCAAAATGAATCCCTAGGTGAGTTACATCAGCCAGGTAAGAAAAGACATGTGACTTAGCTGGGTTGATTTTCAGGAGTCTGAAGCACACAGAGGAAAGCAAAATGCTTTCTGATTGTGCCTTCCATTGCAAGTCAGCCAAAGCCATTTTTGAGGTAGGAAAAAGAGGATAATAATGAACAAATAACAATCTGAAAAAGACTGATACGAGTTTATGGTTATTGTTTTTCTGTTAGCACCTGACAAAATTTTTAAAACTTCAGTCTTGTTTGTGACTTTACCAATATTTCTTTCTTATTTCCTGTCACCGAGGAGGGTCTATCGCTTTAGGTTTAACAGTGGTCCCTTATCCAGCCACCAAACCTGTCTCTGGTTTCCTTCTTTGCTGTCCCCTTACTTCTTCACCTCTGGGCAGGGCAGAGATTTGTGAAAGGGTGGATAACTGCACAGACTTTGTCATTATAGAGAAATAGATTTAAATCCTTGTTTTCATTCAGTAAATAACCCATATCAGTCAGGTGTTTAACCTATATGGATCAGTAAATAATAACTTTTTTCTTTCCCTTAGTTTATAAGCATATTCAAATATATTCTAATGCAACCTTCTTTTTTACTGTGTACCCCTCCTGAAGCCTCTGCTGAAAACAATTTTCAAAGATAAGCTGCCTGCATATATCTTTCATCTATCTCTCCACCCTCAAGTTCCTGTGGATAGTATTCATTCTTGGTGGTTACCCACATTATTTAGAAAAAAAATGACTAGTGACTTTCCATTTTCAAATATTGAGGCCACATTTCAGTTTAGGTTGTATTTATTCTGAGACATATTTGCTATTTTTGTTTTGATTTTTTAATAAACAAATTACTTTTTAATTCCTCCATGAAAAAATGCCATCAGTTCTTGTTGAGTAAAGCATGTGTTAAAGCTGATTCAGCCAATTCATTTAAACACAATTGCTCATCCGATGTAACTTAGTGTTTTCTTGACACAAACTATGATTCGTTTAAAAAATACAAACGTCTCAATTTTTTTAAAAAAGTCTAGGTTATATCTCCAATTAGTTGTTCAAGTAAAATACTAATTCAATAAAAAGAAATTCTTCAGCTCAGAAAAAAATATTCTAAGGGCTTACGATTTCGTCTCTTCTTACTGACTCAGCATGTTATTGTTTTTTCATTTTTTGATATAAACACATTAATGTAAAGTACATTGGAATTATCTACTTGGATTAAGCTGACACTAAAATTACTCAGCTGCCTCCTTTGAAGCAAAGGTAAACACCAATAAAAAATGTTTTGAAAGCCGGGCTCGGTGGCTCAGCCTGTGGGAGGCTGAGGTGAGTGGATTACCTCAGCCTGCGGGTTCGAGACCCATCTAGGCAGCGAGACCAGTAGAGACCTCATCTCTACAATAAATAAAAAAATCAGCCGGGTGTGGTATCACATGCCTGTAATTCTGGCTACTTGGAAGGTTGAGGCGGAAGGATCATCGGAGCCCAGCAGGTCGAGGCTGCAGTGGCCGGGAGTGGCCACCCCACTCCAGTCTGGGTGACAGAGTAAGACTCCAACTCAAAAAAGAAAAAAACTTCTTGAGGGAAAAAAAATATAAAATGCATAAATTTCAAAAGATGGACTACTTCCATACTCTTTGCTCTCTGTCTTTGAGTGTCCAAAGATAAAGAGTTTCACGGTATGTTTTCAATGATTCAGCTTTTGCAAACATATACAAATAGGTTCCTCATTAGCAATCCTGTTTTGGCAATTAATAGCAAGCAGTATGCTTGAATTAAAGGTTCAATTTCCACTTGAATGAAATTTCTCCTCTTCTTGGTAACAAAGCCATTTGCAGAGATCTGGAAATCACGAGTTTTCTAAGTGGAAGGAGAATGCTGTTCTGGTTCACCTAAAAATATCCATTCAGATTGGTGTTTTATAGTAACCTTTCAAGACCCAGTATATGTTATTGATGACAGTGGGGTCAGGGTTGCCTTAGGTGAGTTTGCATAGGGCTCATCACTACGTCAAGCCAGCATGAGGTTGATCTGGGGTCACGTCCCCCAACCCACATCCCCTAGGGATGTGGCCAGTCCACTTTGGAGAAGTGCTTCC